>NW_017731570.1:700055-703259 GCF_001890085.2 Hipposideros armiger | reverse complement strand
AGAGAGAGAGAGAGAGAGAGAGAGAGAGAGAGAGGGAGAGGGAGAGGGAGAGAGGGAAAGGGAGGGAGGGAGAGAGAACTGGAGTGGAAGTCTTGCAGTCTGAAGAACCTTGTCCCGGGGGATGGAAGAGGGGAGGCAGGGAACAGAACTAGACTTGGCCACTGTTCCTCCCTTGGGAGACTCCCTGTTACTGGACCTGCTGTCTGGTCTAAGTCGGAGCAATCAAAGGTTGCTCACGTTCCTTGAACTGATTTGAGCTCCAGGAGCTCCCTCCACCTTTTCTCCCCGCACCCCCCCACACACACACACACAGCCTGTGGAAACATCCCGACAGTGCGGGATGGCCGTGGCCCCCTGCACCCAGGCCAGAGGCACAAGGGAGCGCTGTCTCCATGTCTGCTCCTCCTCCCCCCCAAACGGACCTCCTATAGGCCTCGGTGGGCTCATCCTTCTTCATCCCCTCCCACTTCTGTCGGCGTTCCTCGAGGCAGGACAGCCCAATTTGGTGGCTGCAACCGTGTTTTTCTCCTGCATTTTTCTTCATATTTCTCCTTGCTTTGGGGAAAGAGCATAGTGGGGGAAACAAATTTTATTTCCTGTCAAGGGCTGGTAGGAAATAAATTTCATTAGGAATTCTTGGAGTTTCCTACACCTCTCACCCCCGCGAGCCCAGGTCAAACTCACTTCTTTCCAGTAGGTCTCCCTCATCATTTCCACTCCCAGACTTGGTGGGGCGGGGGTGGGAATGGAGGGTGCTGGACACAAAGAGCCTGGTGGAAGGCGATGCCCAGACGGAGTAAGGTAGCACCAGTGGCCGGGGATCTTCTCCCTGCCTTTGTGGACTTTCTCTTTAGGGACGGCGGGCGGGGAGCTTGGGTGCTGCGCGAGTTTGCGCGCGCGTTCCGATACTTTCTGTCGCCCGCCAACATCCTCTAACTAGCGTGACAGTTTCCTTTCTCTCACCCCTCATCACTCCCGCCCCGCACCCCAACTGATGAAAAAAAGAAAAGTTAGGAACACCTTTAATCCAATGCGAAGACTTTGGAGGAGAGACAGAATACGCAGCCACTATGTTGAGCTGCTTTGGGCTACAAACTAGGGCGCGCGAACGCCCTATACCTTACCCCTCCCCTGTGCTTGAACCTCTCAAATGCACCCTTCTCCCCATCGCACACAAGGAACACATTCCTAAGATCCTTACAAAAGTCAGCTTCCCGGGGCCTTGGAAGTGTTCAAATACATTTAGTCCGTTCTTTGGAAAACTCAAGCTTCTGCTTAGAACTTTTGTTTTACCCTCGGTATGACCGTCTCCGGAGAGGTCTCATTTCGTACTGTCTTTTCGAATCAGATCTCTTGGTAAACACCGCAGGGATGTTTACCCCAAGAGTCAATGTATTTATTAGTGAGCTAGCTGTGGGTTCCTTCAATATTTCAAACTTATGAGGCCTTTCCTGGGTTGCTCGGGGTTTGGAGTGGGAAGAGGGCCAAGGTGTTTCCGGGCAAGCGCGCGGGGTTAAGTGGAGATTCGATTCGCGGGGCTGTCCTGCGGACACCCTCCGGGACACCTTCGGCTTACCCCCAGCCTGGAACTGCGAGACCCCTGTCGTAGAGACCCAGTGATCCACTCCCAGTTGGCCCTAGCTCTGGGATCGGGTGGACTTTCCCCGGGGTCTTCAGGCCGAGAGTGGGTTCGGTTTGTGTGGCTTCGCCTCTAACAAAGAGATCCGCTGTAATCCGCCGAATCTGTTATCAATTTCTCCGCTGCCCGCGCCCCGCCCCGCGCGCCCCGCCCGTCGGGAAGCGCCGAAAGAGCGCGCCGCCAGCAACGATCTGCGCCGGCGTCTCCGAAGCCCAGCGAAGCCAGTGTATCTGTGCACGCGTGTGAGTGTGTGAAAGTGCATGAGTGTGAGTGTGCATGAGTGTGTGCGCGCTCGGCCTTGGACGCCTATGGGGAGAGTCGACTTTGCAGCTTGGACTGCGCGCGAAGGCAATCTCGCAGCCCACCCCCTCCCCTGGAGGAAACTTGACACTTCGGGCGGGGGTGGGGAGGGAGACCAAGCCATCTCTCTCCTAGGTTGGGGAAGCCCCAGGTTTCTATTCTCCGGAATGCGCCCCCAGCTTTGCGGCGTTTTGGGGACCAGTGGGCCACGGGCGCGGAGCCCTGGTTAGCGGGCACTGGGGACCACATAAGCATTTCCTGTCGGAGAAGCCCCGAGGTGTCCGGGCCAAAGGGGCGGCTGGCAGGGAAAAGCCGTGGCAAGCTCCTGAGCCCCGTCGCGTTTCCACAGCTGCCTAGGTCGCATCAGTCCATTTACGGCGCAGGTTCCAGGCCAGGCCCTTCCGCCGCCTGGAGGAGGCTCACCTTTCCTTTCCCGAGGAAGGGGCTCCCTCAGGAGCTGCGGAAGGTGCAGCGCGGCCGGCTCACACTTATCAGAGATGTAGAAAAGGGGATTTTGGAAACCTGCTCCTCCCACCCGCACGCGCCACCACCTTGTTCCTTCGCCGCGGACAGGTGGAGAAGTCACCAGTGGGGAGAAATGGCCGCGGAAACTTCCAAGGCCGCCCCTGCCCCGAAATTCTTGACGACGGGAACCTTCGCCGCCCGGCCCTCTGCTCCCTGGAATCCAGGGGCTCAGCCGCGGCGCGGGAGCCAGCTCATCTCTGGCCCCGTCGGGGGCTCAACTCTCACCAGCTCTGGCCTCGCCCCTGCACCCTCACGGTTCGGGACCGACCGAACCAAGTCTGAATTGGGCTGGAGGTTGGGGTGACCGTGTTCCAAGTCCAGGCTCACAGAGCGGCGATGGCGAAGTGGCTGACAACTCCAGACTAGGACCAAAGGAAACTGGAGTCCCCCTTGGCTTCCTTTCCCCTTTCTCCGTGGCAGCTGCCAGGAGTGGGGAAGGGAGGGGCGGTAGGGAGAGTGAAAAATCAGAATTTGGAGGAAGATTGTGGGGAGAGCAGGGACGGGATCCTCTCCAAGTACAGCGGGACCCAGACTCCCTTCTCTCCTCTAGGGTGCCATCCCTTCTCTGGGGTACACTGAGTCCGAGGAAGAGGCGGCAGGCAGAGGAACGCACTGTTTTTTGGATTCCTTGGCTGGGGAGAGATCTCTGTCGGCATTGACTCCTGTGCGCCCCCCGCCATCTCCATCTCCCCACTCTAATCTGGCTGAAGAGAGCCCTAAGCAAACCCAGGCTGCCCTTC
>NW_017731570.1:690851-693815 GCF_001890085.2 Hipposideros armiger | reverse complement strand
AGACGTTTCGGCCACAGACTTTGAGAGGAGGAGCTGGAGATCAGGAGGCGTGAGCCGCCGGGAGTTTGCAGAATCCGTGGTGTGAATGAACTGGGGGCACCTGGGCGCACGGATCACCCCCCCCTTCTCGCCCCAGGCCAGAGTTGAGTAGTGGGGCATTTTTTTCACCCTCTTGTGAAGAATTTTTTTATTATTTGTTGTAAAGTCTTTTGCACAATCACGCCCACATTTGGGGTTGGAAAGCCCTAATTACCGCCGTCGCTGATGGACGTTGGAGAGGGAGCGCCTCGCCGCGGAACAGTCGCCTGCGCGCCCTCGCCGGACCCGCGGCTCCCTTGTTGCGCGTCGGCCAGGCCCTGTCCCTGTGTCCGGCTGGCGGGCTTCCGCGCCCACTCGGTTCCCGGGCGCATCCCAGCCCTGCTCCGTCTCCGGTCCCCAGACTTCGGGTCCAGCGACCGCTTCGGCTCCGATTCCCTGCGCCTGCCAGACGCGCCCAGAAGGAACCCGCAGCTCTGCGCGGGATTGTACCCCCAGGCTTAACCCGGCTGCTCCGCTTGGATTCCTCTGCTGCCCTTGCTTTGGTGGCGACTTCCTCCCCGGCCCCCTCCCCCTCGCCATGAAGGTAGGTGTTCTGAGCGCCGCAGACGCGCTCCACTTTTTTTCCTTTACTTTTTTTTTTCTTTTGGAAGTTAACTGAACCCCCCCCCCCAAACACACACACACACAAACACACCTTTTCCTATACCTCCATTTCTCCTACCGCCGCGAGAAGCTGGAACTCCCGCGGAGCTGGCAGGGACTCCTACCCCTTCGACCCCTATCCCCTGCGCACTGCCTCTCTGTCTCCCGGGAGACCTTGTCCCACCAAACGTTCTGCAAACCTTTTGGACTTTGGAGAAAAAGTGGGGAGAGCCAGGGCAGAAAAACTGAGTGCTGTTCACGGACGACTTTACTTTTGCCCTGAAAAACTCGAGTGTAATTTATTATGTATATTTCAGTAACAGGATAATGATTCAATTCAACAAATATTTACCAAGCGCCCACTGCGTGGGGCACCGAGAAGGTGTGTGGCCAGGGCCTGGAAAGGGGAAGGGGAGTCCTCAGTTGAGAGACCGGGAAACCGGGGTAGGGGCCGACTACCCAGAGCAGCGCACCCTCTGTCCTCTGCAGCCGGAGGCCAGGTTGCAGGCTTGTGGTGGCGGGGGAACCCTAGAGTTGCAGGCCCTGCGCCTTTAAGAGTGCCTGGCGGGGGGCCAGCGCGCACCCCGGCGCGGGGAGCAGGGTCGCGTTATTAGCATTATTAGCCGCCACTGGGTGAGCTCCGGCACTTAGCAGCGGTGATGGGGGCGGGGAGTGCTGGCGGTGGTGGCTCTAATCCTGTCCGCTGGGAAAGCGCGCCCCGGCCCCCTGCGCGGAATCAGCCTAGTCCTTTGGAAACATTTGGGCCTCCGCGTTGGGAGAGCGGGCGGGGGGCAGTTTGTGAACTCTTGTTTGTTTTAATTGTCAGTTGTATGTTAAAGCCGAGTCACACACTCCAAGGGTCACCGAGAGTTCACTTTTGCGAAAAGTTAACATTTCTTCCTACAATATAACTTGCTATTTTCCAAGCAACTTTTCCTCTCTCTGTTCTCCAAGTTTCTTGTTCTAGCCTTACTTTCATTTTTCTTGATCTCCCCCATTTTCAGCTTTCTAGAAAATAAGGTTGGAGATGGAATTAGGATGTTTCCTAAAAGCAAACAAATTCCTACCTCTCCCCCTTCCTCCCCCCCAAAAAAAGGTTAAAAAGAAAAACCAAACCTGGAGACCCCGCGGCCTTGTTTTCCTTTTCAAACCCAGTCTGGCATGGGCGGGGGTGGGGGGGGGCTCTCTGTTCGTCTTTCTTTAAATGGACAATTTGCGGTTTGGAAGTCACTAGCCGCCAGCGGTGGGATCGCACCTCCTGAGTCCCTGCCCTACCAACAAAGTTCACTGCTATTCCAACCAGATGCGGCGATTTAGATTCTAGATAGCCTCTGCCAAGGGAGTTCCGAGAGGGCAATACTGAGAGCGCACAAGCGATGGAGAGACCGTGGAAATTGTGTGTGTTCGACTGTGTGGATTTGTGCTCTGCGTGTGTGGGGTGGGGGAGGGTGGGATGGTAAAGAGTCAGTTGTTCTCGGGTTTTGGGCATACTAGCTTTTAGTCTCGCACAGACCCGCACAAAGAAGGACCCCCACTCCGGAGGCCCGACCCGGGAGTCTCTTGCCTTTTCCCTTCGCTCATCCGAGCGCTCTGGTGCACAAGGGGTTAGCACTGTGCGCGCCGAGCTCAGTTCTTCCCTCTCTGCCTTTTCATCCCCGCGGTGCGGTGCCGGCTGCCCCCTGTTGGCTGTCTTGAGGTAGGACGCCTCAGAGTCGGCTCATTGGGGCGTGCGGGTAGCCGTTCATCTCTAGGTCCAACCTCTGGCTGTGCACATCCCTCCAGACCACCAGGTCCCACTGTTCTGGGAGGGCCGCTGCGAGGCCACAGAGGACGAGCTACATACTGTGCCGCCGCTGCATTACGGAAGGGGCCATAGGTCCGACCCATCAAGTGGGGCTCGGGCAAGTAGAGGAGTACCTCTTCTCCAGAGCTAGGACCAAGCTATAGGAGGCCTCAGGTCTGGCCTTGGCGCTCTCACCAATTTTCTCTGTAATGAAGGATAAGTGTTTCTTTCTCTCTTGCCACCAGTTGCTTCCTCTATTAAAATGTGGAACCGAAACTGCCTCTGAAGAGTGGGGGCTGAACTGATCCTTAATTTTCATTCTCCTTCCACCGGACACTGCTGTTCCTCTGGACAAAGTTGAGCGCCTGTTCTGAGTTTTAAGACATTCTGTGTAAGAAGGTAGAAGTGTGTGTGTGTGTGTGTGTGTGTGTGTGTGTGTGTGTGTGTATGTGGGTGTGGGGGTGTGTGTCTGTGTGTGTACACAGACGTCCACACACTCG
>NW_017731570.1:653428-686401 GCF_001890085.2 Hipposideros armiger | reverse complement strand
CCACCCACCACCCCCGCGCCGGGCCACCCCGCCTCCTCCGCAGCCGCCGGCGGCGCGCTCCACTCGCCTTCGCGCTCCTCTCGCCCATGGAATTAATTCCGGCTCCACTTGTTGCTCGGCCCAGGTCGGGGAGAGGACGAGGGTGGCGGCGGGTTCCCAAGTGAATTCCCGCGGAGGGACCGAGCACAGCGTGAACTAGAAGGGAGCCAGGGGGTGCGGGACTCGAGCAAGCAGGAAGGAGGCAGCGCCTGGCACCGGGGCTTTGACTCAACAGCATTGAGACATGTTTGTAATCGCTGGCGTGCCCCGCGCGCAGGATCCCAGCGAAATCAGATTTCCTGGTGAGGTTGCGTGGGTGGATTAATTTGGAAAAAGAAACTGCCTATATCTTGCCATCAAAAAACTCACGGAGGAGAAGCGCAGTCAATCAACAGTAAACTTCAGAGACCCGGATGCTTCCGTTGTTTAAACTTGTATGCTTGAAAATTATCTGAGAGGCAATAAACATCTGCTCCTTTCTTCCCTCTCCAGAAGTCGGTTGGAATATTAAGCCCAGGAGTTGCTTTGGGGACGGCTGGAAGTGCAATGTCTTCCAAGTTCTTCCTAATGGCTTTGGCCATATTTTTCTCCTTCGCCCAGGTTGTCATAGAAGCCAATTCTTGGTGGTAAGTTCATTCTATGTGCATATTTTGCTTTATTTTATTTTTTTAAAAAGATTCATTTGTATGATGCTGGAATATTTAAAGCTGAATCCTGAGTTTGGGTGCATTTATCTAATACACACATATGTAATACATTTTCTTTATATGTCTTTGAATCAAGAGTTTTCTTTTAATTTGCTAATATTGTGAAGCTTATCTTTAGCTCCATAGGGAATCAGAACCTATAAATCTAGACCTTTTTCTGTGAGGCCCTTGTTCAGATGTATGCTTACAGTACATCATGTAGTAAAAGGGAACCACAAAATTCACTTCTCTAATAATTGTAAGCCTATCTATAAGATTTACTTTTTGCCACCTCTGCATAGTAAAAGTGAGTTTCAACTTTTTTCTTTCTGTCACTTGAGGTAATGAACCTTCAGGGTCCAATGTAGGCAGAGTTCTAGAAAGACAGCTTAACTCCAGGTAGAGAAGTATTTGGGCTCGAAATTCGATTTTAAAAATAAAAAATAAAAGTGAACTTGAAGTAGTCAAATGTCCCTAAACGTGGGTGTCTTTCTGGTAAGGACCTTGTAGATAGACTGCAGTATATACAGAGGATTATTTTTGATGGCGTTCTGCATATTTCTCCCTGTAAATGAACAGTGTTTTTCTGGCTGTCAAACATGACTTCTGTTCACTGGATCTCCTGTCTTGGGTCCTTCACAATCACATAAGGAGCCCTTTTAAAATGTCCAGAGCATGGAGAATTTTCTTCAGTCTATATACTTGTCCCACTGTTCTTCCATCAGTCAAAAGGAACTGCTATCTCCTATCCGTGTCTAATTGTGTCTACTTTCGGCATTCATACATTTTCAAGGCAGATCGGTCCAATTTGCGGGGCAAAGTGAGTCACTTCTCTAAGTTCAGAGGCTTGTCCCCGAAACCCCTGTTTCCCTCTTTTCTGAGTGGATTGCGGAAATATTGGTTCAGGTAATATGGCAGCGGGAGCAAGGAAGGGAGTAAAACTCTGAGGAGCCAGATGGCGGGATGGGGACTACACAATACCTCCGTTTTCTGAGTGGAGTTGAAACAGAGGAGTTTTATGAAGCCCTTCTCATACTCTGTCATGAGGACAAGCAGGAGAGAAAAAGCATCTGTGTGCTTGAAACTATGTCTTGCTGACATGATTTCAGGGGGCCCACCTCAAGAGTTCACGTAAATCTTGAATGCACATCTCCCCCCCACCCCCTTTTTCAGGTCGCTAGGTATGAATAACCCTGTTCAGATGTCAGAAGTATATATCATAGGAGCACAGCCTCTCTGCAGCCAACTGGCAGGACTTTCTCAAGGACAGAAGAAACTATGCCACTTGTACCAGGACCACATGCAGTACATCGGAGAAGGCGCGAAGACAGGCATCAAAGAATGCCAGTATCAATTCCGACATCGGAGATGGAACTGCAGCACCGTAGATAACACCTCCGTTTTTGGCAGGGTTATGCAGATAGGTAGGAAACCATTTAACATATTTTTAAATATACACACAAACTTTTCTCCTAGGAAAAGTCCTTAGTGTTTACTAACCAGCTTGATAAGGAGGGAATTTTCCAGCAGGGGATTTTTGTCATTGCTACCTGTATTAATTCCTGTCTTTACACTGATTACACCTTGTTTTGGACTTCTTGAACAAAACCAGGAGGGGAGCATCAAAGACACCTTCATTTTTCTGAACATTTAATTTTTCTAAGAAACATTTTATAAGATAGAAGCAGTACACTTATTTTGGTTTCTCAAAAGCAGATGAGGAAAGCTGGGCCGTTTATATCCTTTTATACTTCAAAACTCTTTTAACTGGAAGAAGTTTCCTAACTTAAGCCAATAATTCAAATGGCCCAAGAAGCAAACTAAAACTTGTCATCTTTCAGAATGCTGGTTAGGTTGGAAGTGAATAAGGTTCTAATTTTCCTAATATAGATAACCCCTGAGGCTATAGAGATATCTATGTTAAACGTTTTATTTTTAGTCCCAGAAAGAATTTTAATTACAAGTAATCCTTTTTACATTTGCAATTTAGGCAATTGATATAAAAGCACATACTTCAGATCTCACCCTAGAAACTTCAAAAAAACGCAAAACTTTAAATGTATCACTCACAGTTCAATTCTTTATTTTCATTGTGTTGTTGAACTTGTTATTCCATTCAGGCAGGAGATGGCATGAAAACTGGGCTAAAGGCAAAGAATTTGAAAAATCAGCTTGCCTCTGGTTTGGTTTAATAGCATAGGGTACTATCTGATAGATGTGGTCCTGTGTGTGTCCTAGTGTGACTATTTTAGGTCTCTTTACTTTTATGCAAACAAGCCCTTATAATTTTTATGACTGCAGTGACTCCTAAAATAAGAAGCAATTTATCAAAGCAATTAACTGTTTATACTGACTGAAGATAAAAAAAAAGTTGGCTTAATATCCGTCACGGATGGATAAAATGCTTTTTAAAAAACCCCTGAAAAGTGTATTCATTGAGAACAAAAACGAGTTGTCAGGGGATGTTTGAGCCAAGCGGCTTCATAAACTAAAATAATACAGGACTGGAAGCCGCGCCTCTAATTGAATGGGAAAATGGTCTGCAGCCTCAGCCTGCAAAGTTTCATAGGGCTTTGTCCTTCCTGTTAATGATTAAAATGTGCTAATGTATATATTGGGATCGGAATCTAGGAGTTAAGCTTCAGGGACACAGGATTTTCCCCTGAATATAGGCTGCCTTATGTGGTTACCTGGGGGTATGTTGGAGATTTCATTCCCCTGCATTTTAATATTGTGAGGGAGCTCAGAACATTTTTAAGTTATATCAGAATGCAAGTTGTCAGCTCCCCCTTCCCATTTGCTTTATACATTCCCCCTAAACTGCCCTCCTCTCAAACGATGGGGCCCCTTTTTCACAAGTATATGAGTTAGCAAAAATCATATACCTCTGATGGGAACCAGAAAAGAAAAATCATCAGCAATTGAACTGTTTTTCTGTGTAGTCACTGGAACACAGCTTTGATTTAAGATCTTCTCGTCTTCATATGTACCCTGTTTGGGGCCAAAACATTCAGAATAAGCTATCATTTGCTAAGTGGATTTGAGTTCTGCTGGAGATTTATTTAAAATGTGGTCCAGGATTCAAAGAGTCTGCTTCCTCAGGGAACAAGCAGAACCCTTGGTATAAAGGCCTCTATTTAATTGTCCCTTGCAAGTACACGCTCTGGTCCTCAGCCGTGTGGTGCTTACAGCCTGGGTTGATGGGAAGTGGGTGGGAGTGGAACGTTCTGACAGCCTTAGAGGGAGCCTTCCTAGATGCTATCATCAAGTCAGCTGCTGTCCTGGGAAGATGAGAGCACATGTTGCATCTCTCTTGCCAAAAGCTCCCCAGGTGCCTGGGGTCTCAGGGAAGAAAACTGCTGCTGGGTGGCTCATGGTGGAACACTGACAGGGCCTTCTCTTCTTTATTTATTGAAAAGAAAAAAGAGTTGGAGAGAAGAAAAACCAGAATAGCTTTTTGTGGAAGAGGAACATGGACTCAACCCCAATAGTGGGAAAGTTACTTAGCTTTCACTTTTCTATTTAAGGGTATGTTTGAAGAGAATGAGCTAAGGGAAAACTTACACCTTTGAGGCTGAAAGATTGTGTGTGTGTGTGTGTGTGTGTGTGTGTGTGTGTGTGTGTGTCTTAGTACACTTAGTACACCAGGGACATGGAGAGCAATTCTTGTCTGTGAGAATCTGACCCTGTGGTGGGACCAGTGTCTGAGAAACTCAGGGCTGCCACTTCCAACCCCTCCTCAGCTCATTTTTCTAGGGTGCCAATGGCTTTGGAGGCGCTGTACACAATCGCCTCATGAAGGGCCCACTCTTCATTTTGGAAATGTTCTCATTTTTCATCATGTTACCCTTTCTTCTAGCTTTTGTCTCCGTCTCTTCTTTGTTTCGATGCTGTGAAAAGATATGTCAGAAAGGCACCATTTTTAAGGAGTGTGAGGATCGGAGAGGATGTAGATTTACAGGGAGGGAAACAGAACTGAACCCACAGTATTCCATTCAGGATGACTATACCCACAGGCGATTAGCCAAAGAGCACTTTTCAAACTGAAGTTTTCCCTGCAGTGACCAATTAGCTTAGAGACTTCTACCAGGTTTGTATTCTCAGGCAAAAAAGGAAATGCTCAAGATAGACTTATGAAACAAGCAGCATTATTGTGTTTTTGTATAAAAGCCCTTTTATGCTCTGTATACTCACAGGACAGTGTCTTATTTTTTCTCTATCTCCAGAGGGTTGTTTATCTCCTCTTCTTCTAGCTACCTCTTTATTCTTCAAGTCTCCCATCCAGGGCCATAGCATTTTCTGTATTATCAGCGTTAATCCTCCAACAACTCCCTAGAATCTGTCTGCCTTCCTCATTTCTCTCCACTCCCCCCACTCTTGTCCCCTGCCTCTCTGATTTGAGCAAGATAGATGTCAAACCCCACAGGAACTTTCTGGATCCTCCTGCCAACCGCCAGCACACGTCTCAAGTTATTCATTTTTTAAAATGTAAGAGGGAAGGATCTGTGGTAAATCGGAACCATTGGCATTCCTAGAAGGGGATGTGGATTGAAGTGTGGAGCAGAAGTCCCAGAAAAGGAGGGCATGCTGGGTCCTTGCGTTAGCATAGTCATCTTCCTGCAGAAGGACCTTTCTGGTTGGGGCTGTGTTCTGTTGTCAGCTGTTCTTGTGTCACTCCCCCCCTGCACCCCCCCAAAGAAAATTGTTAGCAAGCTCTTTAAGTGTAGAAACTGATTCTGCAATAGGGATTTTAGTGCCAGAAGGAACCTTTCCTCCTAGTCATCTAGTTCAATACCCTTATTTTATAGCTGAGGAAAATAAGGGGCCCCCTCATCCCACCCTCCCCCAGGCCCAGCTTCAGCTGGTCTGGTGTTAACCCTTTCTCTCTCATAGTACAACAGTTTGAGTAAGTGGCTTCTTGTTACACGTAGAAATGTCTTCACATACAAGTGGAGACTAAGGTGGTCTATGATGGGCTCCATTTTTCTCCTTCCAAATAGGGCTCTGATATAACCATTTTTACAGGGAGGTATTCTTTGCACATTTTAGATAAGGAGAAAACTTTCTCCCCTTGGGTTTGTATATATTTACAAGTTCGGGGAAGGAAGGAGCTTCTCCCTCCTACTTTTTTTTCCCCTTTAAATTGTACCTTTTCCCTTCTTGCTATTATTCTAACACTTGGAGGCTCAGGCTGTCAGGGAGTTGCAGAAATGTGGTAGAAGACCCACAGGCTGCTTTAAAGGTAGACACTCATCTTCCTGAATGAGAAGTATCAGTGCAGTCTGCTTGAGATTTAAGAAGAGGCAAGTTTCATGTACAACTCTCTAGGCACAGGTTTAGAAATGTCCACTGGGAAAGTCAAGAGCCTTATCCTGACACAGACTTCATTAACGGAGCTGGGAGGAAAGGTTACCACTTCAGAAAGGAGGGGGGAAGGAGGCTAGAACTAGTTTGGCCACAACAAGTATGGCTGCTGCAGTGTCTGGGTTCCACTGAGGCCTCAGCCTTTCCCAGGCTCTAAACCTAGCAAATTCTATGCTCCCGCCTTACACATAACTCAAAATGAAAATAATTCAAACGTTAAAACAAGAGTAAGGAAGTCTCCCCAAATTGTGTGTTTTCCCCCCAATGACTTCTTTCTTGTGCATTTTTGGAAATAAGTTTCCAATATTTTCAAAAGAGCCCTAGAGAAAATTGAGCGCTGCCTCCAGTCCTGCCTTTCTGCTCTGAAATGTCAGAGCAGAGACCTCAGGGATGTGCTGCTCCTTTGTCGTTTGTTGCTTCTGTGTGTATTAGAGGATCTCTTTTGGCTTCTCCTTCAGGTGAGCACAGGGCCCGGGTTTAAGTTAGGAATGGGGCTCGCTACGTTACCCATCCTAGAGGGAAGGCCCTGCCTGGGGCAGCACGTGTGTGAACAGACTCCCACCCACCCGCACCCCTCACCGAGCCAGCGGCTGCTGTGTGTCGGGGGCTCTCCCAGTCCCCTCCACAACTGGCCCCGGTGACCCGCGTCCTCGCCCGCAGGCAGCCGCGAGACGGCCTTCACATACGCGGTGAGTGCCGCGGGGGTGGTCAACGCCATGAGCCGCGCGTGCCGCGAGGGCGAGCTGTCCACCTGCGGCTGCAGCCGCGCAGCGCGCCCCAAGGACCTGCCGCGGGACTGGCTGTGGGGCGGCTGCGGCGACAACATCGACTACGGCTACCGCTTTGCCAAGGAGTTCGTGGACGCGCGTGAGCGGGAGCGGATCCACGCCAAGGGCTCCTACGAGAGCGCTCGCATCCTCATGAACCTGCACAACAATGAGGCTGGCCGCAGGGTGAGTGCGCCCCGGCGTGCCATCCCCAGCTCTCCGGCCCCCTCTGTTTGTACCCCCAAGCCAAGCCGGGCCTCTTCTGGTCTCTCTATCCCTCCCTCTGCCACCACCTCTTTCTATAGGTTCCTGTTCCTTGTCTCTCTGTGTGTCTGTCTCTCTCTCTTTCTGCCTTTATCTCCCCTTCTGTCTTTTCAGGTCCTCTCCCTCTCCCTCCTTCCCTCCTTCCCTTTTTCCCTCCTTCCCTCCCTTTCTCCCTCTCCCTCTCCCTCTCCCTCTCTCCCTCTCTCCCTCTCCCCCCCTTACCCTTCCCTCCCCTCCTCTTTCCTCCCCACTAACCCCCTCCACACATAGGCCACAGGCCTTTCTGGAGAGGGGCATGCAACCCACACAAGACTCCTGGGTGTGAATTGTCCCGTCTTGGCTTCCTCCAGGCAAGGTGCTGCTGCAGTTGCCCAAGAAAGATCTTTCTCTGCCTTTTTAATTAGTCCCCAGTGCAAATGACCAGCCCAGCTCAGAAGTAAAAATATTAACGTCTGCCCTCCCCTGCCTGGAACAAGTTTGCAGTTGGGCTGAAATTTGGGAGAGGGAGTTATTTCTCCCAGTTGGCGCCCAGCTGAGAAAGCCCTCTCCCCAGCTTCCAGGGCTTACCTTTTCCCCTCCTTTCTTTCTCCTTCTTATGTCATTAGATAGCAGGCCTGATGGACTGAAGGCTATTATTATTTTCTTTTTTCAAGAGCTTTTCTAGGAAAGCTTCAGCAGTCCTAGTAGTCTGACCATCAGGCCGGTTGTGGGTAGCTCTGGAGAGAGGAGAGACACACAAATGCCCAGAGGAGACCGCCTTTGCAGGCCCTCCTGAGGGGCCCCTTTCTGCTCTTCCCTTCCCCTGGTGGGGATATGAAACGCTTGCTTCTCCACAATAGTTAAAAAGACCCCTTTTCTCCCCCGTGGTTAAGCACATGGCACTTTATGGCTGCTCTAAAATGAAGGGGTGAAAACGTTTCTTAACTTTGGCAGCGTTGAAAACCAAGGCCATTATTTTTTCACAGAACCCAAGGTAGGTGCCAGGAACTTTCTGGTCAGAGATTTCACTCTTCTGTGTTTTGGGGTGAGGAAAGGGAAAGATAATCTCAAAGTAAAATATCCAGGACTGGAAGGAGCCTTTGCACCATCTGGTTGCATGCCCTCATGTTAAAGATCGGGAAACTGAGGCCTAGAGGACCATTTCATGGCCATGGAAGACAATGAGTGGATTGAGATATAAGCCAGACATTTTTAAAAATTAAACTCATGCATCACAGCTTAGGGGTGAAGGGTTATAGGTTTGGGAATTAGAGAAATCTAGGTTAAAACCCAGTTCTCTCTGTTTCTGAGCCTCCGGTCTCACATGTCCACATCTGTTAAATGGCCATGGCATGAACTAGCTCTTGGGATTATTATGAGAACTAACTGGGATCATATAATAGGTTGAACTATGTGACATTACCAATACTTGACTATTTTTGACCTACCAAATAACAATTTCATATGGTTCAATCGAAGGTCTTCGTTTAGTGTCAGCCAGTAGTAAAGTGTATGATAAATGGTAATTCCTAAACATTATGAATTAAAAGACAGAGAAGTCAAAGATTATATCGATAATCCCAGCTAATTTATCTTGCCACCTTTGACGTTAAACATTTGGTGGTGTAGGGGAAGGACTGAACGCTGCAGAATTTTGCCTGTGCTGTCCTGAGGGCTCAGATCATTGCACCAGAGGAAGTGTGGCCTCTCCTTTCTCAGGTCTCCCACTGCTGTGGTGCCTGCAGTGTGGTGGACTCTCTCCCCACTGCTGCCAACTCAAGGCCATGCAGTGGGCATGTCAGCCCGGCTCTCCAGGAGTCCAGAAGACCTTGCTCCTGTCCTTGTCAGGGATACCTCCTTGACTCAGTGTGTCCAGTGCCGCAGACCAGACAGGCCTCCAGGACAGAAATGTGGCTGATACTTCTGGGCCCCATTATGCCCATATTTGGTGCTTTCATCCATCTTTGGGGATTTCTTAGATTTCTCTCATGTAGAGAAATCTCTGGGGGCTTAGCAACCAAGGAGAGCAGGTCAAGGGATTTCCAAGTGTGGAGAGGGGATTTTGGATACTTGGAAAAGCACCTCTAATATTATAATTTCATGTAACATCTACATTTTTTTATATTGAGGTTTTAAAAATTTTTTTCCATACGTTTTATAATTCAAGCAGTGAGCTGAGCTTAGATCCTGGCGGATGAGGTTACATAGAAGACAGTTTTTCTTCAGAATAGTGGGGGTGGTGCAGGGAATTTGGACACTGTGCCAGGAAATCATATTAGAATCTCCTTGAGACATTAGTTTTTTATTTTCCTCAAAGGAGGGGTGAAGGTTAAACATGTTTGCAAAACCTTTCCTCAGACTAGCTGTTTGCCTGAAACTCTTCATGCTGAGGGAATGCACTTTGGTCCCTTTTTAAGAAAGCCCCTCCTGAATCCTGGAGGAAGAAGGTGGCTTGTTAGAAGCAGCCTTCTAACTCACTCCAGCCTCCAGGTTCCTGACAGGCCCTTTGTAACCTGCCAATACCACGCCAGCTCTGGAGGGTAACTGGTACAGGAACCGTGGGTCATCCGGGCTATAAATAGGTAGCTACCACCTCCCAGACTGCTGAGCACAGTGCTGTGGGGTCAAACCCGTGGGTGCTGCTCCTGGGAGGCTAGGGTGACTGGGCAAGGGCCCAGGTTCAGCACCCAGATGCCACGCCCTTGTTGCCCTGGAGAAAGGCCAAATTTATTGATGGTATCCTGCATTCTAAATACTTTCCATGCATCCTCTAATTTCATCCTGTAACAGGGTTGTGAGGATGGGGCCATCACAGTCCCCTTCACAGATGGAAAATGGAGGCTCACAGAGGTGAAGCCAGCTGCCTGTGTTCAGGGGCAGAGTCAGGACAGAACCCATGTCTACCTGGGTCCAGGGTAGGTTCTCTTAGCCTAGGCGGTAGGGACGGGGCCTAGGGATTGTTCGGGGAGCAGGAGACAGACTCAGTTCTCCCACATTCTAGCTGTGTGACCTATGCAGGCCACTGATCCTCTCTGTGTCATTGCGCAATCATCTAATCTACCCCAAGTTAACTTTGGTGGGAGGATTAAATGAGAAAAGAGTGTAGAGGCTTTTATGACAGTGCCTGGCACACAGAAATAATAGTAATAGTAATGGTGACTAAAGATTTGAGCCCTGATCCTACCTGGGCTGGACCCCGTCCCAACCCTACCGCTTACCACCTGGGTGCCTATGGGTATGTCTCAGCATGAGCTTGAAGCCCAGCTGCCTGGGTTCAAATCCTGGCTCCCCTCCTTCCCAGTAGGTGGGTAAGTAACTCACCTCCCTGGACCTCACTTTCCATCTCTTTGAAATGGGGATGATAACAGCACTTCCCTGATAGGCTGGTTGTGGGGACTAATGAAAGTGGTGCAGGTAAAGAACTGTGCACAGTCTCTGGGAAGACTGTTCAAGACGTATTAGCTGCAGCTAATGTTGTTTTCCTGCAAAACAGAAGCAACTGGAATGATCTTCTTCCTGTTCCTATTAAAAAACTGTGGTTGTTTATTATGATGATGTGTAATAATGAGGGGCTAAGAACATATTTATTTTGTAGACTTTTGAAAGAAAGCAACACAGACTTCTGGTCATGGAGAATGAAGAGGAAACAGCCAGGCCCCTAGTTTAGCTGGTGAACATGGCTCCATGTAGAAGGTGGAGGGGGTCCTGGGTCTGGGCTCCTCCATGAGTTGGTCCACTGACTGTCCCTATCTCCCCACAGACGGTTTACAACCTGGCTGATGTGGCCTGCAAGTGCCACGGGGTGTCCGGCTCGTGTAGCCTCAAGACGTGCTGGCTGCAGCTGGCAGACTTCCGTAAGGTGGGCGATGCCCTGAAGGAGAAATATGACAGCGCCGCGGCCATGAGGCTCAATGGCCGAGGCAAGCTCGTGCAGGTCAACAGCCGCTTCAACTCGCCCACCACGCAGGACCTGGTCTACATCGACCCGAGCCCTGACTACTGCGTACGTAATGAGAGCACGGGCTCGCTGGGCACGCAAGGCCGCCTCTGCAACAAGACGTCTGAGGGCATGGACGGATGTGAGCTCATGTGCTGCGGCCGCGGCTACGACCAGTTCAAGACCGTGCAGACGGAGCGCTGCCACTGCAAGTTCCACTGGTGCTGCTACGTCAAGTGCAAGAAGTGCACAGAGATTGTGGACCAGTTTGTGTGCAAATAGTGGGCGCCCTGCCGCCCGCCTGTCACCCAGCCCCATTCCCAGGACCCACTTATTTATAGAAAGTACAGTGATTCTGTTTTTTTTTTTAAATATTGTTTTATATTCCCCCAAGAATTGCAACGGAACCATTTTTTTTCTCTTCCCATCTAAGAACTCTGTGGTTTATTATTATTATAATTATTATTTGGCAATAATGGGGGGTGGGAGCCAAGAAAAATATTTATTTTGTGGATCTTTGAAAAGGTAAGACAAGACTTCTTTTGATGGTGTAGGATGAGGGGGAAATAACACATATCCTAACTTAGTTGTGTGCACATCTAGAAGGTAAAGGAAATACATTTTCTTTCTCTCAACTATGGGGTCATATGGGACAGGTAGCATTCAGTGGTCCAAATCTATGCACAATTCAGCCTCTGTGACCAAAAGGAATTGTAAATGCTCTGGTATAAGGTGTTGAGAATCAAACAAACAAAAAAATGAGACAACCCCCCTCCCCCAACTTTCCCAGGGGCTGCCAACCTGAAACATTTTCAAAATGGTAATTGAAAATGTAAGAGCGAGAATCTCAAAGAAAAAAAGGTATATCATGTGTCTCATACTTCTCAAACATTCCATGTGCAGACGGTCCTATTCAAATAGCTACCAAAACTTGGAGAACTGTGCAGAAAGCCCCAGAAATTAAAAAAAAAACCAACTTAAAAACGCCCATATCATGACAATGATTTGAAGCTGTTTTAGGAATTAGGTTATCAGATTGGAAAAGAATCCGCAAATGATTCTGGGTTGCAGACTTTTTGTTTGGATAGGGGTGGGGGAGGTTGGCTTGGATATAAAAAGAAAATATACTGTAATTTTCTTAGGGATACTTGGTTAATAAATGATAATAATGAAAATAATAGATGAATTCCATTGACAGATCCCCGGCACAAAAAACCAAGGTAATTGTGTGTAGTTCAGTGCTGCGCCAGAGCAGAAAACCTCTTCCAGAGGAAGAAGTGAAATCCGCCCTCCCACTTGACCCCAAGCTCTGTCTGATTCTCCTTGCCGCGTGGCAAGGGGGTGAGGCTGGCCACGTTTCAAAGGCTGCTCCACTGGGTCCCCTTTGATTGCAGGGCAGGAAATGAACCATTAAGAGCTTCACGTGGAAAACAGTTCACTACTTAGGGATTTTTTTTTCTAAAACTTTTATTCTGAGGAGCAGTAGTTTTATGTTTTAATGTCATAACTTGGCTAATGGAGTTCACAGAGGTGTCACAGCGTCTCACTGTTATGATCCTGTGTTTAGACTCTCCACTCAAGCTTTTCCTATTATACTGCAGGTGTACCCTATAACTGTTCCTCGTGTACTTGAACAGTTGCATTTATAAGGGGGGAGGGAAATGTGGTTTAATGGTGCCTGATATCTCAAAGTCTTGTACATAACATATATATATATATATATACATATATATAAATATAAATGTAATTATATTTCAGTGCAGCCAGTGATTTAGAGTTACACTTGACTCTGGGGTTATTTCTTGGTCTAGAGCGTTGTCGTCCTTCACTGCCATCCAGCTGGGGTTTTTCCAAAAGGTTTCAAGTTGAGCTTGGGCTGTGGCCCTGATGCAATCCCATCTCGAGCATCATAAAGCGGCTTGTTTTTGAGGAACCTAGAAGGTCTTCCTCACTGATATGCATGTTGGGTTGAAGATTTCTTGGATCTTCCCTGCCCCACCCCCTTTTCTCCAACCTCCATGTCTGTCCACTTTCCTGAGAGGGCATTACTTGTTTGTCATAGATGTGGAAATGAAGAGATATTCAAAACTCGGAAGCACGGTCAAGGGTTCACTTTCCTTAGTTCCTTTTGCAGAGTGGAAACTGGTGCCTGGTAGATCTAGTGGTATCTATTTGAGTCCCCAAGGAAAATCCAGCTCACCACATACATAGCTAGTTTTTAAATTTTTTAAAACAAGGACACCTCTTTCCAAA
The DNA here is from genome assembly GCF_001890085.2 of Hipposideros armiger. NCBI lineage: Eukaryota > Metazoa > Chordata > Mammalia > Chiroptera > Hipposideridae > Hipposideros > Hipposideros armiger. Next base: position 673,112 of record NW_017731570.1, on the reverse strand, counting down.
AAGTGCCATCAAATGTGTTCTTATCTCAGACCTACATTGTTTTCAAAGTTTGGAAAGATACACCTCTCCTGAGATCCTCATCGACAGTGGCCTTCATATCACCTCAGCCATCTGTGGCTCTTAATTTATTGCACAAGGATATTCATTTCCCCTCAGTTGCAGTGAGTTGCAAGCAAAAGATCTTGAAATTAAAAAGCACTAATTAGTTTAAAATGTCACTTTTTTGGTTTTTATTATACAAAAACCATGAAGTAATTTTTTTTATTTGCTAAATCAGATTTTGTTCCTTTTTAGTGATTCATGTTTATGAAGAGAGTTGAATTTAACAATCCTAGTTTTTAAAAGAAACTATTTAATGTAAAATATTCTACTTGTCATTCAGATATTATGTATATCTTCTATGGCCTATATTCTGTACTTTTAATGTACATATTTCTGCCTTGCGTGATTTGTATATTTCACTGGTTTAAAAAACAAACATCGAAAGGCTTATGCCAAATGGAAGATAGAATATAAAATAAAATGTTACTTGTATATTGGGAAGTGGTTTCAATTGTCATTCAGATAATTCATGTGGAGCTTTTTTGAGAAACCATGAGGGAGAGTTTAGGGAAGACTACATGTCAGAATAACAGAAGAGCAGAGAATTTTACCAAAACCAAACTATTTGGAAGCTTCAAAAGATTTCTAAGTGTAAGGGAACAAAAGGGGAATTCTCTTTTCCTATATATGTTCCTCAAAAAAAGAAATCAAGCAGATGGCTGAAAGCTGGTTTTAGGATTGCTCACATTCTTTCAGCATTATGCATGTAACTTAATTGTTTTAGAGCGTGTTGCTGTTGTAACATCTCAGAGAAGAACTGAAAAAGGCACATGCTTTTATCCATGACCAGAGTTTTAGCCCAAAAAAAGTGTATTTGTGTTTACCACTGCAATTATTGCACCTCTCTATTTGAAGTTACTGGGGCCTGAGTGTCTCTATACCCCCTTTGAAAGTAATTTCTTGAAAAGCAAGCCTCAGTCTGCGGAGAATGAAAGCTCATTGGAAACTAAAAGTTCGTTGTGTTAAGTGCAATTAATATGAGTTCTCATGCTTTCTGAAAGTGTACACCAAAATCTGGCGAGCACTGCACAGATTGATACATTAGCCCTTTGCTTTTTTTTTCTTTCCGGATAACCTTGTAACATATTGAAACCTTTTAAGGATGCCAAGAATGCATTATTCCACAAAAAAACAGTAGACCAACATATAGAGTGTTTAAAATAGCATTTCTGGGCAAATTCAAACGCTTGTGGTTCTGGGACTCACATCTGTTTCAGTTTTTCCTCAGTTGTATATTGACCAGTGTTCTTTATTGCAAAAACATATACTCGATTTAGGAGTGTCAGCATATTTTTTTCCTTCTCATCCTGGAATGTGTTCAAAGATCTTCCCAATACAGGAAAATTAACAACAACAACAAAAATTATATATAGGCAGCGACAAGCAGAGAGCCATGTTCAAAATAGTAATTATGGGCTCAAGTAAAAGGAAGACTTAAGTTTTAGTCCAGTTTATCTGTTCAGCTGCTGACCTCCTGTATATGTTTTAGTAGCCTATCTAAACCTTTTTCTTATGTGATTTTGCCAATACCAATTTTCAATTTGTTTTTGCAAAACGTTATTGAAGCCACTGGAATTATGGAATTATCAAATATGACACTCTGGCTGGATAAGTACCCCAAGTAAGAAACTGGTACTGGCTAACTCCAAGAGATCATTAGCAAAAACAGCTTCCAAAGACTGAGTGGTCCGTAATATAAATAGAGACAGATAGAAAGGTACTTATAGCTTGAAGAATATAGGTAATGCAAATATGCACCAAGGCATAGGTCTAAAATACTGCATTATTACTGTAAAGGGTACTTTTAAAATATTTAATTTTTAAAAAACTATTTTTCTAGTCTTCCCCCTCTCTCTGTGGAATGGTGAAAAATAGATGCCATGACTTAGTAAAGGAATCTTCAATAATTTACCTGTTCGCCCAAACTTGACACTTAAATCTGATGATTGGATAATAGTTTATTTTAGTGAAACATCATTTTGTTAGCCAACTTTTAAAAAATGGGTGTAGAAATGACTAAAGATGGGTACGACTATTAAAAACAAGAATGTATCAGTTTAAATCGAGGAGATTTAATTAACATGGCGTCTCAGTATTTCAAAACCAGAAAAGGAATGAGGAAAACTGCATCTTAGACCAGTTTTATATGCAGTGTACAATTTGCTGGGCTAGAAATGAGATAAAGATTATTTATTTTTGTTCATATCTTGTACTTTTCTATTAAAATCATTCTATGAAATCAGAGCGGTCACGTGTGTGTTTAGCAGAAATGGGGGTCATGGCAATTGAAGTCTGACGGGGGCACTGGGCACAAGTATGCGTTAGGGCGTCCAGAAGAGAACATTTGCATTTCCAGCATGTAGTTGATATTATGGTCGAATCTCACGGGTTTATTTTGTATTTTAGTGCTTTTCTTTTGCCTCAGCTAATCATTCCATTTCTTGTTCCGCTGCTGCTAACATATGTGATGTATTAGGAGATTATTCAGTGTAGGCATTTAGCACAGTGACATAGGACTAGGATGAAATTCTAGGGCAAGAAAAGAAAAATAAAATGATTTGAGGAGAGAAATAAAATAATATTCTAGATAGACAGAATCACCTGGAATGTTCTGCTGGTGGTATTTTTCATGTTGCAAGTTGCCAGCCAGGTGTTTAGATCAGGGTTTCTCAGCCTCACCACTATTGGCATTTAGGGCTGGATAGTTCTTTGTTGTGGAGGTTTGTCCTGTACGATTTTTAGCAGCATCTCTCAACCTTTCACAGGGGTCGCCTAAGACCATCGGAAAACACATATTTTCGATGGTCTTAGGAACCGAGACACCGCTCCTCTATCCGTCTCCAGGCCCACATGCAGATACGCCCACATACGAGTACCCAGCGACCCCTGTGAAAGGGTCATTCGACCCCCAAAGGGGTCGTGACCCACAGGTTGAGAACCGCTGCCTAGCCACTAGACCCCATTCATGACAACCAAAAGTGTCCAGACATTGCAGTATATGTCCCAGGGAGCAGAATCACCCCCAGTTGAGGACCACAGCTTTAGATGGAGGGACTGAGGTCTGAACACTTGGCGAACACAGGCTAACCACAGTGGTGGATGGTTACTTGCCTAGGTTGACTAATAAGCCAGAGAAGTCCCTTGCAAGTTTCTCTGTGGAGAATACGGAGACTCAGCACCTTCCACAGGGCAGGCTGCCTTAGCAACTAATGATACAGCGTCTGGGGGCAGACTGCCTGGGCTGAAATCCCAGTACTGCCATTTGCTGTGTCACCTTAGGGAAGTTGGATAGCCTCTCTGAGCATGTGTTTCTGAAATGGGAGAGGCTATTACACCTACCTTGTAGGGTTGTTGTATCGATACAACGAGTTGACATGGGTCGGGTGCTTAGAGCAGGTTCTGGTACATAAGTAAGAGCTCTCTGAATGCTGGCTAGCTAGCTCAATGCTAGGAAGGCACCCTTGGTGTTCGGGGAGGTTGCGAACTTGTGGTTTGTCTTCATCATGTTTCCAGATGTATTTTGTTTGGCAAAGCATTACAAATACTCAAATTAGTTGCCAGCATTTAAAAGATGAGTATTTTCATGTTCGAATTGAAAAATGGGAAGGGTTGGCCACCTGGATACATGGTATCATGGGTCCCCTGTAGCAACTGATCAGCTGGATTCAAGGAGCCATTGCCCCTTTGAGACAAGGCTGATTATGTTCAGTTCGTCAGACATTTGTGCCACCTAACCAACTCCTGCAGGCTCATGCACTTGTGATGATTTTTAAAAATGTTTTCCCTGTAAGTCAGAGTTTCTCAACCTTACCATTATTGACATTTTGGGCTAGATAACTCTTTGTTGTAAGGGGCTGTTGTGTGCATTAGAGTGTTTGGCAATATCCTAGGCTTCTATCCACTTGATGCCAATAGGACCTTCCCATCTGTGACAACAAAATAGATCTCCAGACATTGCGGAATGTCCCCTGGGGGGCAGAATCACCCTGGTTGAAAACCATTGGTCTAAACTAAATGGTCTGTATTCATAAGCTAGCCAATGAGGTTAAAACAAAGACATTAAACAAACAAAAAAGATTAGTCTCTTGGTGTAAAGAAATGTCTGGCACATCTCAAGAACTTGATAAATATTTAATGAGTAAATGAAAAACATCCATTTCCAGGTTTCAGCCCCACCACCATTCTTGAATCTCTCTGATATTTACATCACATGATAGAAACTGAAAGTGCCGCCCACCCCCCAAAGCCTCATAATAGTAGTACCTTAAGGAGGGAACTTCATATTAAAAACAAAGACAATAAATTATGGGCTAAATTTTCCTAGTTAGCCTGCCCCCACGTAGCTAAACAAATACGTGCTCTGTTCTTTGATTTTTGTTACTGAGCTGCAATTACTAACGGGCATTCCATCAGTCACAGACCCAGGAGATGCTCAACAGAAAGAGTTTTACTGCCAAACAAGTTTGGGAAATGAGGAATGATGGATCATTGCCCCGCTGAGAGATGTATGCTGTTCATTAGCATATTGGCAGTGCTAAAATCAAAGAGCGGCAGGAAAGAACGCTGCCGCTTAACTCAGAGTTTGTCAGAATGGTTTTCACTCCTGTTCGTTGAACACCTGTTACGATCCTCTGGGCAAGTTGGGAAGCGCTGGCACGGAGCTCCCCTCTCTCTGACACGTTTTGTGAGGATGCGTTCATTCTGTTGAGGTCAAGAGCTGCCTGGCTTGCCTTTTGTGGCTGCAAAGGGGATGATGGCGTGCTACCTGGTGATGTGTCTAGAGAGCTGGCATCTGCTCCTCTTGCTCATGGAGGGGCGGGCCCTGAGGAGCAGTTAATCCACTTCACAGCCTGGTTGATTGGGGTGGGAAAGAAGCTCATGAAGGCAAGGGGGGGGGGAGTCCTGAGATATAAAGATACTGCAAAGGCGGGAAGGAGAAAGAAAGCGGGGGAGGGGGACAGAAAAGGGCGGACAGAGGGAAAGAGGAAGGTGTGAAAAGGAGAGGAGGTCAATAAAGTCAAGAGAAGACCCAGATGTCCTCTGACCAACACCTTCAAACAAATCTCATTTCTGCTAGTTAAAAAAAAAGTGGGACAGGGAGGTAATATTTGACAAGCATTTGTTCTGTATCAGGTATTTGTTAAAGGTTTTTTTCTTAAGATTTCCAAGAATCTCCTGCGGTAATAATGTTACCTACATTTTATAGATGAAGAAACGGAAGTCTGGAAAGCATAAATCTGACCTAAGAGCCCATTTGTCCACCAAAAATTCTTGCTTTTTGTTTATCAATGTGGAGTTCATACTGGAAAACAACTGCCTAACCAAAGACTACGTTTCCCAGGTTCCCTTGCATCCAGGTATGGCTCCATGACTACTTTCTATCAATGGAGGGTGAATTGAAGTGATGTGTGTCAATTTTGGAGCTTGGATTTTTAAGACGCTGGTGTGAGTTCTCCATTGAATCTTTCCCTTCCACCAGTTGGGAGCAGAGGACTCTGAAGTGCTAGGGGTTGATGAAGCCATGATGTGGAGGAAACCTAAGTCCTTGACCCACCACATGGAGGAAAGCCATGAGCTGAACAGAAATTCCCTCCTTTGACTGTTGTGTGACAAAATTATAAACATCTACTATGTTAAGCCACTGACATTTTGGAGTTCTATATAGCATTTAGTTATCCTACCCAACACACTGCCTCTCCCAGGACTTCAGTCCACTTGGCATGCTCTTGTAGTCAGACCCAGAGCTGTTACTCAGTCCCTAGACACAATGGGGGATCCCCTGGGCAGAAGATTAACAGATTGGGAAGGTCCCTTGCAAGTATCTTTCCCTTCTGAGCCACTGATTTTCTTTTTGTTGTTGCTGCTTTTTCTCTAAGGACCCATCCAATTCATTTATTGATTTATCACTTAAACAATACGAAGGGGATTTAATGTGCCCTGGACACTGATTTAGGTGTTGGTGTTACAGAGGTGAGCAAAACAAATTTAGCCCCAGCCCTTAACCATTGTAACCAGTGGTTACAATGACAGGGGATCAGGGAATGATAGGGTGACATGAGGGCCCCGGAGAAGAGAGCTCAACCTGTACTCAGGGAAAGGATGTTCCTCAGAGAAAGTGATGTTTCAGCTGAGCTAAAGACCAGTAGGAGTTATCCAGGTTAAGTGGTGGAGGGGTGGGTAAGCGTATTCAAGAAAGAGGGCCCAGCTTGTGAAAAGGCCCAGAGGTAGGAGAGGATGTATTCCATCCCAGGAAACATGAGTCTAGAGGTCCGCTGGAATGTGAAGGTGAAGGGGAACAGTGGGGGATGAGGCTGGGGTGCACTGCAGCTTGGGCTTAGGCATCCCCCGTCAGGAGATGTATTCAGCAGGGGTGGGACATATTCAGGACTGACCTTTAATGACCCTTTGGAGACACTTGCCTCCTCAATTCCTGAGTTCCTAAACCCTGAAGGCCTCCATGATCTTGGGGACATTTTGGTATTACATTGCCTTGACTCAAACCCTTGTAATCCTGGGCTTCCAGCCTAACTCAGGACACCTAAGATTCCTGTAACTGAGACAGTTCCAATGCTTGCCCGCCTCTGCTCTGCCAGTGTGACTTGCTCTAAGTTACACCTCACATTCTTGTCCCAAGGCTTCCCTCGATATATACTCTGCCCCACCTGCCAAAGGGCGTATGTCACGTGACTTGCCTCAGAAAGCCTAACGAGAGCTGCTCGTGCCAATGGTGAACTTTGATGCTGATGCTGCTATGTCTATGCCAGACCCAGTGCTTCACAATTAAAAGGCTTCATCTCATTCACTCTTTCTAACAATCTTATCAAATATGAATGCGGACATCATTCCCATTTTACAGATGAGAAAACTGGGGCCAGGAGAAATTAGTTCTCTTTTGCTGAATAATATACCCTACTCATACCAAAACTAAGTGGCTTAAAACAATAAATCTTACAATTGCTTACGATCCTGTGGGTCAACAGTTGGGGTTGAATTAGCCGGGGAGTTCTTTGGCTGTTGTTACTTGGGCTTAGCAGATAGGCTAGGGGATGGGTGAACCTACATGGCCTCACTCACAAGTCAACAGTTGATTTGAGCTGTTGGCTGGGCTTTTCTGGAGCCTAGCCTGAGTTTCTTTGCTTTGTGATACCACATTCCATGAAGTTAAGTCTGGAAGCTTAAGGCCTCTTGAAGCCTGAAGTCAGAATGTTCACTCTATCACTTCCACTGCATTCTATTGGTCAAAGTAAGCCCAAAGACAGCACAGATTCAAAGAGGTGGAAAAATAGACCCCACCTCTCCATAAGAGATATGGCAGTCACATTGCAAAGGGGCTCTGTACAGGATGGGAGAAGTTGCTGCAGCATCTTTGCAAACAGTCTCTCCCATAGGTCAGGATTCCACAGTGTTCAAGTGAGGCTCTACCTCTCCTCTCTCCTGTGACAGCATCCGCAGTTGGATACCCTTCTCGTACTCCTAGAAACCCATCCTAAGCAAGGTTCAGAGGGGTCAAAAACACCTGGCTCTGTACTTTGCTCTCACTAGCTGTGTGTCTTTTGGCCAGTTACTCACCTCTCTGAGCTTCATTCAGTATTCACCTGTGTAACACGACAATCTGATCATGTTAGAGGGTGATGGTGAAGATTACTAACCATGTAAGTTTAGGGCCTGGCACAGAGTAGGCATTCAAGCAGCAGTAGGGATAATGGTGGTGGTGGTGGTGGTGGCGATGGCTGGCCAGGTGAGAAACCAACCAGATTTTCATCATGGGCTTTCAGTGACTCATGAGCCTCCCTGATTCAGCAAATTGCAAGGCAATCCCTTGTAGGCACAGGGAGGGGGTTCCTGAAGGTCCTCGATCAGGTTCAGGCTAAGGGAACAGAGGGTGGGGAGTCAGAGGATGGGCTTAGCCTCAGCTCAGACATGCCAAGCCCTCCCCCGGCCCTGGGAAACTCTGCGGAGCACTTTCCCATGTTTTAGGAGAGATTGATGACACCAGTAGGGTGGGACTCACCTCCTCTATACAGAGTATGTTTCTGAGGCTGAGAAGTACAGCCCCAGGCTCCTGAATTTTAGGCACACCCTTTACCCTACTTTGCTTCCTGTGAGTAGCAAGCTGTGTCTCCTCTGGCAAGTCACCAAGCTTTCTTTGGACTTAGTTTCCTCCTCTATATAAAGCAGAAATAATAAGACCTGTGCAATGGGCAACACAGGTGTATTAATAACTGTTCTCGTTTACCAAGCACTTTCAGATACTGTTTTTTTTTGTTTTGTTTTTTAGGTGTTATACTATTTTGTTCCATCTCATGGCATCTGACAAAAAGAAGTGTTACTCCTTCCATTTTACAGAAGAAAGAGAAGCCCCAGAAGATTAAGTATCTTTCCCCAAACTACATAACCAGTAAGAAGCAAGGCCTGGTGTCTGATTATAGAGCCCTTCTTTTTTTCCTCTAGGTGACAGTGCCCCAGGGTTGCTGGAGAGAGACAAATGGAAGGCTGGAAATGGAAGAAACCTAACATTTCATTTCCGACCCAGAACCCAACATTTCAAACTTGTCCTAGTTTTTGAGTTGGGGCCACATCAGAGTTCCTTCTTTAAGTTCTTGAACTTGTGCCATTAGATGGCCCCGGTGGGTGTCAGGCAACGCTTTCCTCGGCACATTAACCAGGGCTGGGAGAACCCTGGACCCAGATTTTCGAGCAGCCCAACAGGGCTGGATGCTGGCCACCACTTTGCTGTGCAACTTTGGGAAAACTCCTTCCCTTCTCTGGGCCCCATTCCAAGACACAGGGGCAATAGTACAGGGTCACAGGAATGAGTTTAATTTCCTGTCCAGCAATATCGTGTCCCAGGAAATTGATGCTGTATTGAGGTGGAGAATAGGACCTCAAGCCCTGATGTTTGGGAATAAAAAGCAGGTGAATAAAATCTGACCTATACTGCTTTACCCCAGCAATATCGTGAGGTAGAGAAAACTTCCCCCTGGTGCGTCCTCCTCCTGTACACACCCACACACCCACCAGTTGCTGTCCAGGTTCCTCTCCCAAAATGGGGGATGGTCTGGGGGAACAGAGACTACGAGCTTTGGAATCAGAAACACCTGCACAATCTTGGGCATGTTTCTTAACCTTTCTGAGCTTTCATTTCCTCGTCTGTAAAAGGGGCAAACCCTACCCACTGTACAGGGGTTTTGTGAGGATTATACAGGAAAGCGTCTGCACAGTGACAGGCACTTGGTAACCACTCTATAAAGGGAAGCTATTATATTATTACCCTAATCCACAAGCCCTCATGTCTGCCGGAACCCCTTCTGCCCTAGAGAGAGGCCTGAATAACTATGTAGTGGTAGATAATTCATTAGTTAATCCACTGTGCTGTTGAGTATGTGTTTTCTGGGGGAACGAACTGAGAGGGGGCCATTCTTACTGCCCCTCGCATCCCCCAGCAGTCGCTACAGATTTCTGACTTCCTTGAGGTAGATTTCCTATCCTAGGGCCCCTTCTGCCTCGCGTGATTCCGGCTGTGCATGGGAGCTGTTTGCTTTTATTCTTTCATCCCGTATTTCCCAAATGTGTGGGAGTGCCAGGCCTTTTGAGAGGTGCAATAATGAGTAAGATCCTCTACTGCTTCGAGGAGCTCCACGTCTACACTGAGGTCCCCTACGTGGGGCAGCTCCAGGGCAAACCCGGGGAGAAGACCACCGTGAATCCCCAGAGAGCCTCCGGAGGCTGGCAGCAAAACCGCGCTCCAAGCACGCTCCCAGCGAGCAGTGGAAACCACTTGAATTCGAGTCTCGAAAACCAAGAAACCAGTTCTAAGTGTTTTCACCTCTCCCACTGCTTCCTCCTAAATTTCATTAGGGCTGACAATTTGTATATCCACTTACAGTGTAATGTGATTTAAATGGCTGACCGTAACCGTTAGAAATGGAGTTTTCCTGGGGCGGGGCGTGGTGAGCGGAGGAGGCAGCTGGGGACGCTTCCCGGGGCGGCGGGGCCGCTCCGCGCGTCGGTGCGGTATTTTAAAGGCCTGGATTCGGTGTGTCAGACGTGGTGTCCACCCTAGGAGACGGGAGGGACTGCCTCTTGGCCCCCTTCCCTCTTCACCCCACAATCACTTTTGTTCTTGGAGGCTGCGATATCTGGAGTTTTAGGCCTGCAATAAAACACACTCGACCACAAGGCCGGTGTTGAGCCAGGATGAGGGAGGAGAAAGCCAAGCCGGTTGGCCGGACGTCTGCATGGTTAGGCAGAATTGATAGTGTGTGTCCTGCTTCGTGGCTTTCCTTTTTGTTTTGGCTTTGTAACTAAAACAGAGCTGATGTCTCAGAGATGGGATGTGCAGTTCTATTTTATCCCCTATCCGTGTTTTACACACACTGTGTATGTTATCATGTCATAGATTAAATATGGGTTTGAATCCCCGCTCTGTCTCACTCAGTGACCTCAGGCGTGTCATTCTTCCCATCTGTGAAACTGAGCTGGCATTTCCTGCCTTGCATAATTAATTAGGTGAAACATTGTCCCATACATGAGCCGTTAGCCACATATGACTGTTTAAGTTAATTAAAATAAAACAGAATATTCAGTTCCTCAGTTTCATTAGCCATGTTACAACAGCCACGTAAGTGAAATGACAGCGGAGCTGTAGGACTTGACATCACTGAGGAAAGTTCTACTGGAAGCACTGGCCTAGAACCACACCTGCACCCACTAGATGCTCAATGAGCTTAATAAAGAAATTATGGCCTCCACAACCTTTAATTAACACAAGCACCTATTGTCAACAGGGTTGAAGTAAGTTAGAAATACATCTTACGGAGGGCATTTTCCCTCAGGATTTAGACTTTGAAACTCACACATCAGCTGCCTTGCTCTGTGGACTCCTTTTCTTGTATGTGTAATGTCCAAATGTGGTGAAATACTCCACAGAAGCACTTGCAACAGAATAAAGCAAAGATTGCAAAACACAAAATAGAGGGCCGTAATAGGACAGGCGTTCAGTGTGCCAATGGTTCTGGACCGTGTTAGTTAAGGTTCTTCATAACTGCAGTCACAGAATCTAACTCCAGCTGTAGTAAACAAGATGCAAACTTGTTGGAAGATGTTGAGATGTCTCCTGGAATCCAAGGACGACTCCAGCCATCAAGATGGGTCTGGGGACCTCAGGTCAGAAATTCATGAATTTGCCCTCCGCTGTGCTTTGCAAATGTGACAGATTGTAGAATCGACGAGATTTGTAAAATACAGACTCTAGGGCCCTCCCTTGGATATTCAGATTCATTATGCTTGGAGTGAGTCCTTGGAGTGAATCTGTATTTTTCTAGGCTCTCAGGTGAGACTAAAATAGCCATCTGGAAACCTGTGCTCCAGACCTGTTCTCCCAGCTCCCGGATCTGCGTTCCTAGTAATTTCACTGTCAGATTGAATGCCATGATCCAGAGGGAGAGCATCTGATTAGCCCACCTGTCTGTCCATTGTATAGTCAGCACAGTTGAGGGGCGGGAAGGAGGGGAGTGGAGTCTCTTGGCTCAAGCCTCACTCCTGAGGTCTGAATTCCTAGAATTACCATAGGACCCAGCAATAGCACTTTTGGGTGTATAGCCAAAAGAATTGAAATTGGGATCAGGAAGAGATATCTGCTCTCCCATGTTCATAGCAGCATTATTTACAATAGTCAAGATATGAAAACAATCTAGAAAGTTCATCAACAGATGAATGAAGACAATGTGATATATACATACAAGGGAATATTACGCAGACTTAAAAGAACATCCTGCCATGTGCGAGAACATGGATGAAACTGGAGGACATTATGCTAAGTGAAATAAGCCAATCACAGAAGGACAAATACTGCATGATTCCCCTTACATGAGGAATCCAAAATAGTCAAACTCATACAACCAGAGAGTAGAATGCTGGTTTCCAGGGGATTGGAGGGAGGGGAAACAGGGAGTTGCTGTTCAATGGATATAAAATGTCAGTCATGTGAGACGAAGAAATTCTAGAGATCTGCTGTACAACATGGCGCCTGTAGTTAACAATACTGTATTGTACACTTAAAATTTGTTACAAGGGTAGGTCTCATGTTAAGTGTTCTTACCACAATTAAAAAAAAAAAGGAGAAAATTTTGATGAGGTGTTCAGAGAGTGCAGACACATTTCCTGTGGGGGCAATGCCATTTTCAGTGCTTTATTTTGTGATGTGTAGGGGGTGGTGAGGCCATTTCTCATGAAGTAATAGATAACTAATACAAAGAGTTATATTTTCTTTTCTTTTGGGGGAAACCATTTGAAAGTATTTCTCTTACTGTTTAGTATGCTGTTGATTTTGTAACTTTTCAGTGAAAAACATAGTTAATCCTGGGAAAGGGATTTTTAAGGAGTGCTTGATGATATTCAACAGTCTTGATCCATTTTTTGCCCTCAGACTAAATGTTCTATTTCATAATGGAAGTGGATAGGTAAAACTACTCGTGTATGTGTGTGTGTTTATATATGAAAAAAAGGTCTGAACAGCAATACATCAAAGTGTTCACAGTAATTCTAAGTGTAGCCAATTTTTAATTTTATTAATCTTATGTTCTAATCTTTTTATGATGAACATGATTGTTTTTTTGCAATAATTGAAGGTCATTTTTAAATATAAAAAGGGATACATGAGATCATGGTTGACATGTGTGTAATTACCTCTCGTGAAAACTGTAGGAAAGGTTCTCTAACTGAAGGCTACCTTCACACTTGAAGCTGGGAGATACTTTGGTCTCCAAGGATAGAGGATTGCTCAGCAGTTTGGCGGTTGGTATCACACACCTCCCTCCCAAGGAGGTGATAGAAGTAGGATCTTATAGGCTAGCTCCTGAGAGTCAGACTGAGGTCTCACAAGGAGTTTTTCCTGTGTGCCTGGGACAACACTCAGCACCTGGTAAGTATGCAAGTGTTGAATGAATGAATAAATTAATGAATGAGGAAATAATTTAAGTCAGACTCACATAGTGATGCTTGGGAAAAGGGAGAATCAGAAAATGTTTATTTGATACAGAACATTTAGGTTCCTTTAAGTTTCTGACCTGGGCCTGGAAAAGCAAGGGGCCACTGAGCTGTATAGATAAGCTGTCGTGGCATTAAGTAGGGGCATTTGAGGAACTGTGCCAAACAGCAGCAGAAATCAATCCACTTGGCCAGCAGTCAAGGGAAATGAAGCCATGGTGAGCTTGGGGGGATCTTTCTGCTTGAGGCAGGTGGTAAAGGAGGATCACGTGCTCCTAGCACAGTGATACATGCTCAGCCAGCAGGTGAGTCCCCTCTTGGTTTTGACAGAGCTGTCCCCTTTCTACAGATGTGTTTTCCCAATGACTTGAAGGTGCAAATAAATTGATGGCCTCTTACTCATTTCCTCAATTGATATCTTTCTGGCAAATGGAAACTTTTATTGTTACATAGTGTTCCTAATAATGTTTTGCATCTCAAAGTCTATTGGGTTTGGCATCAACACGTGGCACCTCTTTCTGATTGGTGTTTATCTCTTTCAATATTTTATTCAACTGCTCTATGTCCTTATGTTTTGAGTGTTTTTTTTAAACATTCAGAGTTGGGGTTTTTTTTTTTTAGTCTGACAATCTCTGTCTTTTAACTGAAAAGTTTAGTTCATTATATTGATTATAATCATTGATATATTTTGATCTTTGTATTTGTCCTATTTTTTATTTCTTTTGTTTATTTTCCTTTCTTGTTCTTTTGGATGATTTTTTTTTCTTTTTCTCATTTCATTTCTTTCTTTCTTTTTTTTTGGAAGTTACATTTTCTGTCTAATTTTTTAAAATGTGGATACCCTAGATTACTTAAACATTTATGCTTGATAAAATCTAGTGTTAATCAGCATCTTGATCCTCTTTTCAAACAATGTGAGGGTCTTAGATCACTTTAATTCCAGTTGCCTTTCTAGTGTATATGCTCATACTTGACCAGTGTATTAGTTGTTTAAACCCTAAAATAGACATTGTAATTATCGTTTTATATAGTCAATGTTAGTTTAGATTTTCTAACATATTTGCCAACATCTTGTCTGTTAGATTTTCTGTGATCTCAATTCATTTTCCTTGGTGCATTGAAATGCAGCCTTTAGAAGTTCCTTTAGTGAGTTGGTGGGAAGTGTCTCCATTTTTGTTTTATTGAAAATATCTTAATTTGACCATCAATCTTGAATGGAAGCTTTCCTGGATACTAAATGGATAATTCTTCATCCAGTCCTTTAAGAGCTTGCAAATTGTGTTAAAGGTTTTGGGCTTTATACCAAAATGGTATATTTATATTTGTAATTCATAATAGAGAAGTTGCAGGAGGGAAAGAAGGAAGGAGGAAAGGCAGGCAGACATACAGGCTTGATTGCCAAAGGAAAAAGTCCTGCTAACAGTAGCCAGGAATATACTTAACTTCTCTGTCTGGGGCATTCTTAAAAGGGACAGAGCTTGCTAAAGCTCACTTTATGAGAAGAGAAGAAAATGGACAATCAACTTTTTCCTTGACCAATTTTTCAAAATAGTTGATAAAAAGTTTTAAAGTTAGTGTCAGTCATCTTTTCCATTCTTCACTTGGTCCCTTCTTAAATAATTACCCACAAGTCCCTCTTCCCAACAGAGAATCAGTATTTTCCGTCTTGTGAATGTAACTTCAAAGTACACAACTGAATTCAGATTTGTGGTACCAAATTATTTCAAAGAAATTGATTTTTATTTCCTATGAGCCAGTATTTTATATGTGTTGGTATATTGTAAGTAATCTTTTTCACGTTGTATACCAACCAGAGGTTTCATAAACCACTGACAAGCCTAAATTATGGACTTTTTGTTTGTTTGCGTTTAGCTCTCTGTGAATGGGATTCCTCATTCATACATAGTTATCCTTTGTTGGACTTTATTTTTTTACATTTAACTTTCATATGCATTTCGAGGAATAAAATACATGCAAATGTGCTAGGTTATTTATGATTCATTGCTGTTTTCAGTAGAAGATAATTTAGGTGAGTTCTAGATGAGGTCTTCCCTCCTATTGAAAAAAGCTTGCTGAAGAACCTAGTAAAATAGGCAGACCGTATGGGGTTATTTTATTTTGTATAAGAGAGCAGACCTTCAAACTAAGCCACCTTTATTCCGGCCCATTATTTGCCCTGCAGCCTGGGGGAGTGGAAAGAATATAGACTCTGGAGCAGACTTGGGTTTGAATCCTGGCTGCACAGCTGCTGCTTGAGTGATTTGGGTCACTTACAAACCCTCTCTGAGTCTTAGTCTCCCTGTCTATAGAACTAGAATAACAATACTTTATGGGATTTAAGATTTAATATGGCATTATTGCATGCTAAGAACAAGTTACTTGGAACCACTCCATAAATACCGGTATTTGCCACCCCTTTTGCTTACTTATTCCCTAAAGCTGGGCTGTTCAAGCCTCTCTGCATTATGTACTTTGCTAGCCACAAGTTAGAATTACAAACTGCAGGTTAAACATAATAAGACTGCATTTCTCGAAAACAAATGTCTAATTCTAGCTGGTGTCAAATTCAGTAAAACATTTTTCCTACTTGTTTTTTGCCAGAGCCAGATTTTCTAAACTTGTGCTGATTTTTCCTCCCTAGTATTTAAAGTAATGCACAAAAAAGTATCACAATACATTATCAAAAGATTAAAAAGAGATAATATTCAATGCTGGTGAGTATGTGGTGAGACAGGTACTCTCAAAAAATGCTTCTTCGTGTGGGTCTTAGCCATAAATGGCTCACGCAGTTAATCTCTAGGAATCCATCATAAGGAAATAATCAGGGACAGGCAGGTGAATACAAATGTAAGTAGCGGTGTGTTCATTGCAGCATTATTTATGGAACTATGCTATTAGAAACGATGTCAATGTCTAACAATAGGGACATTATTAACAAAATTATGGTACAACCAGATGATGAACTATTATTTCACTCTTAAAATGCGCTTTACAAAGGAATTTCAATGACAAGGGCAAATATTTCTGATGGAATATCGAAGGGGAAAGGCAGGCTATGGAAGAGTATCTGTAGCCTGAACTCATCTATGGAAGAATCTTAAGGAAAGTCTCTTCATATAGGTCTTGAGAAGATGGGGGGAAATGCACAATACATTAATGCTGTGTTGTCTCTCAATGATATGATTAACATGTATTTTCTTCTTTATACTTAAAATATTTTCTACACCATACACTATTCCTTTTGAAATCAGGAAAAGGAATTGTGTTATGGTAGTTGTTTTTTAAAGCATGGTCTGGATTTCATGGTGTGTAAATTCTTCAGGGGGAACCCCACCCCCACCGGGTCAGTGTCCAGATGATAGGTCCCTGGACTTGTTTCTCATTCACAGACTGGTCCAACCTATTGTTTTCTTGGTTAAGGGGTCCAACAGAGGTGAAGAGAAGGCTATCTTCCTGCCATAGCTATGAGGTGCTCTATGAAAAGGGGCTCTGAGGTTTGGGGAGTCCTGTGAGCCTGGGCTGCACCATTTCTCACTCTCTGAGCTTTTCTTAACAAGGAGCAAAAGCAGGCTGACCCACTGTCTCAGTTGGCTTAGGCTGCCGTAACAAAATGCCACACACTGGGCCGCTTAAACAACATTAATTCTCACAGTTCTGGGAGTCTAAGATCAGTGGCCAGCATGGTGAGGTTCTGGTAAGGGCCCTCTTCCTGGCTTGCAGATGCCCACCTTCTCGCTGTGCCCATTCAAGGTAGGGACAGCAGAGGTGGGGGAAGTAGAGGAAGTGAGGGTGGGGGAGGGGAGGGGAAGAGAACAGAGAGCTCTCTAGTGTCTTTTCTTATCAGGGCACTAATCCTATCGAGAGCTCCACTTTCATGATCTCATCTAACTCTGATTATCTCCCAAAGGCCCCATCTCCAAATACCACCAACTGGGGGTTTGGGCTTCAATATGTGAATCTAAGGGGGACACAAACATTTAGTCCACAACACCTCCATTCACCTGGATCCCTCCATCTTGCTGTCATTACCACAGCACTCTCAAGACCATCACTGGAGAACAGAGTAGGGAGACCAAGAATAGCCTGGGGCACATCTCCTGTATGCCCTAAACTCACAGACTGCTGGTGAGAGGACTAGGCACTCATTAACATCAACAGCTCCTGCTTATTGAGGACTTATTACATGGCTCCTGTAGGCACTGTTTGAAATGCAAGCCCGGCACCAACTCACTTAACTCTCATAACAACTCTGAGATATTACTGACATTTTACAAATGAAACTGAGGTAAAGAGAAATTAAGAAGCTTGCACGGTCACAGATCTTGAAAACGATAAAGCTGGGATTGAAACTTTGGTCCATCTGTGCTCGTCTTACAACACTCCATGCTGTGGAAGTTTAGAGACTGGCTGCTTGGCTTCAGAGCCTGGCTCCACATGATCCTGAGCCAGTTCCTCTGTCACGCTGAGCCTCAGTTTCTTCATCTGCAAAGTGGGCATGATTGTTACCACATGGAACTGAAACCGGAGGCCAACTGAGTGAATAGACCAACACAGGAATTGGGTCATAGAATAAGTGTTTATTATCAGAGCACTGGTGGTCTGAGAAGGCAGCGGGTTAATACCTCCAAAAACTGCCTTACCATTCTCAGTCTAGCTTGTGCATTTAAGAGAAAATCTGGGCATTCCTCTAAAGGCTACGTGATGGTTCTGGGGGTC
The DNA here is from genome assembly GCF_001890085.2 of Hipposideros armiger. Taxonomy (NCBI): domain Eukaryota; kingdom Metazoa; phylum Chordata; class Mammalia; order Chiroptera; family Hipposideridae; genus Hipposideros; species Hipposideros armiger. The sequence goes on along the minus strand of NW_017731570.1, from coordinate 655,307 downwards.
TGCATGGAGCCTTCCCTCTGGTTGAGTCAGGAACCCAGGAACAATGATGGGATTAGCCTAGAAAGAATGCTAGCCCATAGAGATTGTGATCAATAAGCCTAAGGGTATTAATCATAAGTTTCAGGGTAATTTTCTAAAACAGGGAACTGGGTGGGACAGGGGACATTCCGAGCTCAAGCCGCAGGGGGATGATGTATTGTTAAGCTATAGGTAGGTCAAGGAAAGGTGAGGCCAGGGACAAGGAGAGGCCTGTACTATGGGGGTGCCAACCAGGCCCTGTTTCAGAATTGCTGCAAGGATTAAACGTAGCTAGTGAAAGTGCCTGGTGAGTATCAGAGGACTGCAAACATTAGGGGCTTCCTCCTGCCCCAGTGGTAAGTGCTTTTGGAGTTCCTAAGAGCAGAAGTGTGACTCAGTTGAGCTGATGGAAGGGAAGCGTGGGGTGGTGGGAGAGGGCTTCCACAGGAGGCTGAGTCTGAGTTCTTGGAGGAAGGGCAGGCTGGCAGGGAGATCACTGCTGGCAAAGGAGCTCCTGGGGTGAAGTCATGGGAACAGGGGGCATTTAGTCCCCGTCACTCTGGCTCAGCCTGAGTGTCAACACCTGACAGGTGAGCAGCTCAGGGTGACAGCCTGGGCTCAGTGGGCCCACACCCGTTGGGCATGCGCACTAGGGTAAGGTGGGTGTGGCTGGGTGGCAACCAGCTCCAGTGGGAGGGCAAGCCTGGGCCCATGTGCCCTTCACCCTGGGAGCCAGGAGCTCATTAAAGAGGAGGGGAGGGAGCAATTACATGCAAACTTCTGAAGGTAATGACCAGAGGAGGAGTGGAGGCAGGCGGGAGGGTGCTCTCTACCTGGGGCCCTACCGCAGTGCCAGGAAGGCAGAAGGATGAAAGGAGGATGGGGATGGCTTCCGGGGTCACTAACTAAGGTCAGGACAGGGCCAGTGAATCAACCAGGGCAGCCTGGAAGCCGGGAAGAGTGGCTTAGGGGTGATACGACCTGTAATGGAGCAAGGGAGGGGCAGGCTTCCAAGGGGAGGGAGGTGTGGCTGGTGACTGAGCCAGTGGGGCTGGAGCAGGATGAAGGGGCGCCAGGGGTGGCTGTGTCCAGGGCCTGGACTCTGGGAGTGACCACGCCCTCCACCCAGGGCAGTGCTGTCAAACGGAAATAGAATGCTAACCACCTATGTGATTTAAAGTTGTCTAATGGCCCATTAAAAACAGCAAAAAGAAAGAAGTGAAATTAATTCTGATCATTTATTTAACCCAATATATTGAAAGTATTTACTATTTCAAAATCAGGTCAATATGAACATCATTACTGAGATAAGTCATATTTTTTCTTGTGCTAAATCTATAAGATCTGGAGTGTATTTCACACAGGACTTCCAGATTCGGACTAGACACATTCTGGTAGTTACTACTGGCTCGTGGCTGCTCTATGGGACAGCGCAGGTCTAGACCTGGGAAAAGTCTGTGTGAAGTTGATTGCAGTTACATCCTTTCCCAGGCTTCCATTTCGGCCCCCTTTTGACTGCCACTGGAGGGCTGGAGGGCTGTGCTATCCTCTGGCCTCGAGCCATGAGCAGGGAAGCACCCTGGCTGGCTTCCCTTCTCTCTGCTCTGCTGAGCCTTGGGCTGGGCTGGTCTCCACTGCGTGCCCAGAATTAAACGTTAACCCTGGATTTCTCAGGGATAGTCCAAGCCAGCGGTTCTCAACCTGTGGGTCGCGACCCTTTTGGGGGTCGAGCGACCCTTTCACAGGGGTCGCCTAAGACCATCGGGAAACAAAAAGATATTTACATTACAATTCATAACAGTAGCAAAATTACAGTTATAGAGTAGCAACGAAAATAATTTTATGGTTGGGGGTCACCACA
>NW_017731570.1:613613-653413 GCF_001890085.2 Hipposideros armiger | reverse complement strand
GCGGCATTAGGAAGGTTGAGAACCGCTGGTCCAAGCGAAAGAACTTGTTTTTTGAAACTTAACTTCTCTCTATTCTGAAGTACTCCTTTCTTCTGGTGAGTGGGGTGGGCTGAGGAAGTGGGTTTTTGTGTGCATTGTACCTGCTCATGTCCTGATAACTCATGGGGATAGTGTTGGAAATTTAATTTGAAAACGAGAATTGATTGGGAGCTACAGCTGAGGGTAGAGAAGGCTAAATTTAAAACAGCAGCACCTGGTCACTGGTCACCAGGTGCCTCGTGTGGGAACTTGCCCTCTGCTTTCAAGCTCCTTCTCTTAGCTGCTTCTGCGTCCCCTCGATTCAGGAGAAAAGGAGTCTGCTTCTAAACTGATTCCTTTATGTTCTTGGGGTATTGGTGTGCTGTGGAGGTTATAAAACCAACTTTGGTCCTGGATAATTCTGGGGTTCGGGTTCAGTTTTATGATTAGGAGAGAGTTAGGCTGCCTTTCTGCTCCTCGGTTGCCTTATCCGCGAAGTGGGAACATGCATACATATGATTTACGGGTTTATTCAAAGGATAAAATGCGCTAATGTTTGTGAAGCTGTTTACCTGGGACATGAGGGCTCCATAGATGGGAAATAATTTATGGGTTATGATTACTGTCATTACCATTTATTATTCATGGAGCAGGGCCTGGGTCGAGTTGCGGTTTGGGTCAGGAGAGGCAATGGGAGAAGGATAATGTGGGGAGAGGCGGAGGGCTGTCTCCTCACAAAGCGAGTCTGAAAGGGGATCTCTGAGGGATGAAGGTGGAGCCAGAGGCCTCCGGATGGATAGGGCCAGAGAGGGAGAGGCCCCGGGAGCTGTCCTGGGCTGGCAGGCAGCAGCTCTCCAGCCATAACCATGAACTCTGTCGGGGGTGGTCATGCTCTTCCCCGCAGGTTTCCAGTTCCACCTCCCATGTCCAGAGTTACCCAAACATTTTCCAAACCAGTCTGACCCCTTTCTAATGTGTTCCAGATGCATTTGCAAGAAATTGGAAAAATGCAGAGCCAAATGGGAAGTCGCACATTTATAGCACCATGTTGGGCCTGAAGGTTTTGCCAGTAGGGCGCCCTGTTCTAGGGGAGGGGTTGCCTCTACTCTTTCTCCTCCCCTACCCTCCTGAAAGAGGAGTCTGTCACAGCCCCTTCCCAAGTGTGGCATTTAGAGCCGCCCTGGGCGAGATGGGGTTTGTCTCGGGCACACACATTGACCCTCACGCCCTTCAGTAGGGCTTTGGTTCACTCATTTTGATTATTTGTTGAGCACCTATAATTTGCTTTGTATTTCCTTTTTTATTGAAATATAATTGATGCACAACAGTATTTGAGTTTCAGGTGTACTGCATTTTCTTAATTAGTGATTTATAAAAGTGTTTTTGATCTCGTGGATGCACTGAAAGGGTCTTGGGGACCTCCCAGAGGTTCAGGGGCCACACTTTGGAAACTGTTGTTTAAAGGCAAAGCACATGGGGCCATGAGAACTTAAAACAAAATAACCCAACTCAGACTTGGGGACAGGAGACTGAATAAAATAGGAGGACATTAGAGAGTGTTTAAGACATGGGCAAAGCCTGTGCAAAGGCCCAGTGGTGAGAGAGAGCATGATATCATAGAGGAGCTGAAAGAAGACCTCTGCCTGAGGCATACTGGAGAAGCCACAAGCTTCACATTTCCTTTAAACTCCTGTCATTGAAACTTGATTGAGATGCTGTCACACTCCAAGTACAGAGATCAGTTCTTCCCTCTTAGAGCTGACAGACTGGAAGGGGGACAGCATTACTGTGATATGTGCAGAGGTGAGGGAGATGGGTTTGATAGGTGTGCATGCAGGAGGGACAAAAACTCAGATGTGGAAAGTCAAGGTGGCAGCCTTGAAGAATAAATGGGGGTGATCCAGGAATAGGGGAAGGTGTGTGTGTACCAGGCTGAAGGACAAGAGGCTCAAAGGTCTGGAAGCAAGAGACAACCTGGGCTTTGGTGGGAACGGGAAGAGGGCAGGTGGATGGCCGGGAGGCTGGGAAGGGCATTGGTCATCCAGCGCAGTGTGGGTGAGTCACACCAGTGTACTCTGCGCTTTAACCCATTGTGCTTTGTGATTAAGCTCACAGGCTGGATTCTAAGCCATGATTCTGCATCTTGTGGGCAGGTCACTTCATCTTTTTGAGCCACATTAGACAGGTTGCACTGCCTAGAGTTTAAAAACACGGATTCTGGAGCCTGTCTGACTGGGCTCAGATCTCAACTCTGCTATGAACTACCTGTGTGACCTTGGATCAGTTACCTAATGTCTTAGTTCACACATCCCCATAATGGGAATAATCCTAGGGCCTACCACATTAGATTGTTGTAAGGATTCAGTGAGTTGTCTGCACAGTTTTAGGGCTTTATTATTATTGACAAAATCCTCACACACAAGGGGATGCTCTTTCCATCCTACCCACTTCAGATGAGGCTGTGGGAAGCATGGCATCTTAGCACTGGCAGCGGCCCTGGGGGTTTACTTGTCTTAAAGCCCCATGCGATTCAGGGGTTGTCCACCGTCCCTGTCCATTTGCGCATCCTGGACAAGGGGCTGTTTGGGCTGTGCTCATGCACGCCCTGTGATGGTGAAATTGGAGTTGAGAGGGCAGTTACCCAAATGGATTATCCTTCGCTCTTGGTAAGGAAACCAGAAGGGAAAAATAAAGGCCATGTCCCTTTCTTTCACGTTAGGAAAATGTGACACACATGTGTTTCAGCAAAAGCAGAGAAGATCCTCCTGCCATTCTCTAAAGCACACAGATGAGCAAGACGGGATGAACTAGCACAGCCATCAGGTAACCCACCTCTGATGAAGGGAAAAGCCACTAAACAGAAGACAACGCAAGTTGTGGGAGGCACGCTCGGTTACTCTAAATGCTGCTGGACCTGTAGCTTCAGAGCACACAGCGGTCACTTACTCTGAAGAGGACAGACCCCTCCTAACCCTGCCCACTGATGGGCTGAGGAGGACTGGGCTGGGCACAGCCCTTCCAATTCAGTAGAGCTTGCTTCCGCAGAATCTGCAACAGCAGGGCTCTCTCCAGATGTTGGCCACACCACAAAGCCCACCCAACTCGCTTTTTCTCCAGTGGGTTCACCTGAAGGTGGATTGTGAGAATGGGGGTCTGAGCCTTTTCCTACTGGCCTCCTGCGCTACTGAGATATTGTGTGGGCAGGGGTGCATTCAGTACTCTGTTGTCTTGGGAATGACCCTCCCCTCCATGGCTTCTTTCCCAGTTCATTGCCACAGCTTTGTTTCCAAGGACAACTTCACTATGTGGTGGAAGGAATGCCACCTGTGCCCTCCGGTGCCTGTTCTACTGCAGCACTAAAACTGGTGCAGACAGGAGCAGAGCTTGGCAAGGAAGAGTTTGGGTATCCGGAGCTGGACTGCACAGGTAGGAATCCTGGCTTCACCAGCTCACAGCTGAGAAACTGGGGTGAGTGATTTACTACAATTTGCCTGTTTGAAAAGTGGGATAACAAAAGTGGGATAACAAAAGTGGGATAACACCTACCCAGTAGGTTGTTAAGAAGGATCAAAACACTTGGAATTGTACCTGGCACACAGTAGATGCTCAATATTTGCTAGGACTGCTCTTTGCCAGGCAGTGTGCTCAACCCTTTTTATGTGCAGTCTAATTTATCCTCACAATAACCTGACGATGGTGCCACTGAAATTGTTCCCATTTGCAGGTGTCCGGTCAACTGCCTAAGGTCACATAGTGAGGAAGGTCCAAACCCAACCCCAGCCGATTCCATAGCCCACACTCTCAACTGGTCTCCATGTTGCCTCCAGCAGTAAATGGTTTCCAGTCCTCACACTGCTACTTCCTGGCTGGGGGACTTTGGCTCAGCCAGTTCCTGCATCCGAACCCCAGTGTTTTCTCCTGTTAAATGATGATAAAATGCCTGAGAGGGAGGGATAGTGGAGAAGAATGTGACCATGTGGTTAGACTTCCACTGAGACCCTGGGATAGCTCTCCTGCTCATTCTCACCCCACTGCTCCCTGCCTCAGGACCCCCGCTCCCCATCTGTTAGAATGAGAGGCGTTGCCTGGATGGCTGCTGAGGCTCTTCCTATGTAGGGCATTCTGATCAGCATCTGGGGGAAGCTGAGGTCCAGAGATGTTGAGAAGGTGGCAGAGCACATAACTATCAGAAATTACAAAGCAGCTGGGGGCCCCCAGTCAGGACTGTCTGAAAGTTGTCCCTGGAATCACAGGATGAACCCTCCCTGGGAAGCCGGACCTGACTGAGAAGCCCTTCGAGTGCTGGAGAGCAAGGGCAGTAGGCCTCAGTCTGCCTGGGGTTGAGTGCTGGCTTTGCCTCTTACTTGCTGTGTATGTGACCTCATTAGACAAGTTGCTTATCCTCTCTAAATCTCAGTTTCCCCATCTGTTAAAATGGGGTAGTTGAAATGCCTCTTTCATTAGATTGTAGAGTGAGATATGGTCATACATGTAATGTGCTTAGCACTGAGCATACCTAGTGCAGCATGTAAATTGCTGACCATAGTTACTATCTTTGTGCCCATGCCACTTTGAGCAAGGATCCAACTTAAACTCTAGTCTTCTTGAGGGCAGGCACCTGTCTACCAGTATCTGTATCCCAAAGGCCTGGCATGTTCATCCAATGCCTCTGAAATATGGAATAAGCTTCTTTCTGTTACAGATGAGGAGCTGAGACCCAGAGAGGGCATGCTCTGTGCCCAAACAGACATCTGTGGGAGAAGCAGTAGAGGAACTCCAGCTTCTAGATTTGAGCCAGTGATGTTTCCATGGCAGTGCATGAAACCTTGAATTTTGTCAAGGCCGTTGTCACTTGAAGGTTTTAATGGTACTTTGAAATGTCTTCACTTAGGGCCATGGTGTATAGGGGTGAGGATTGAATGCCTTGGGGTCTGCACTGGACCTTTACCATTGGTAGCTGGTAAACACCTCTGTCAAACTGGTTTTGGGACGTCCTCACAGCCTGAAAGAATGTGGAAGGGATCTCCAGGGTACAAATTGAATAATTTTATGCTTGTATACTTACAAGATGGTGCTTGCCAAGGAGATGGGGAGCTGGTGCCAGTGATGCCTGAGAGGTGACCTTGCTAATAGTTTTTCAGTGACCCAAATGAGTCAAAATGCTCGCAGAAATCCATGGAGCCCTCTTGTCTGCCTAACCGCCCTGGCATTTCTAAGCTGAGCTCTCCTGCTGAAAGTGGGAGGTAGGTTTTCATAGGCCCGGGGTTGCTTCGAGTTGAGCCCACAACATTTTTCATGAGCTCTGTATAATGAGGTGTGGTGACCTCTTGTAATGAAAACTCGTCCTCCCTCCAGGAACTCTACTTAATGCCTAGGGACAGTAGGCAGTAACTGACATGCATGACTCGAGAAGATGAAGAGACTAAAAAGATGCTCATAAATAAATGTTTGTCAGATGGCCAAATGGATGTGTGCTGAGTGTTCCTCTGGTTGGGAGGGGTGGGGCATACTTAGAGCAGCTGGTTGCTGGTGGCCATTGAAGCCCCGTGGCCTGTGGGCAGGAAGTGGCTGATTCATGAGTGAGATCTTCAGGATGAGTCTTTTTAAACATACAGCCTCAAAGGGTGGGCTTGTCAGATTTCCTATCTCTATCCCCAGCATCTCCCCTGAGCTGCAGACCCTTAGATCCAACCCCTATTTGACATTTTTTTCTTGGGCATCTTAAAGACAAGTTCTCAATTTCTCCCCTTACGCTTATTCAAACTGTAACTCCCCAGGCCTCCTTATCTTAGCAATGGTGCCATCAACTACTTAGTTTGAGCTGGACATCTGGCCCCCACCCTCAACTCTTATGTTTCCCCACACCCGATCCAGCACTAAGTTTTATGGGCTTTACGTCCAAAATAGATCTGGACTCTATCCAGTATCTGCTTTTCCATGCTACCACTCTGGGCTCAGCCATGATCAGTTTTCTCCGGGGCGACTGGAGTAGTCAGCTACCCTTTGCATCTAGTCTCACTCCAATGATCGGAGCGATCAGGTCCTGCCTGACTGTCACCTCATCTCTGGAGCCTTCCTGCCTCCCATTCACACTCACCCCAGCACATGCTGTTTTCTGACTCTGCCTCAGTGTCTTTGTACTAGCTACATCTATGGTCTGGATTCTTTTCCCCTGTGACCCTTCACAAGCTAATTTTTTGTCCTCCTTGAGGTCTCAGTTAAAATCACATCTCTCCGGTGACACCTTTCCTGACCCTCTGGCATCAGTCCTTCCCTGCATCTCACCCCAATGATGTTCTCCAAAGAATCTTCCTCAGTCTATAATCATCTTATTTTCCTGTTTAGTCTGCCTTCTCAACAGTAAACTTTTTCAGTAAAAGGCCAGATAGAAAATATTTTAAGCTCTGTGGCCATACAGTCTTCTGTCACAATGATCCAACGCTGCTGATTTAGTGTGAAAGATCATGGTTAGACAAAATGTAAATGAATAGATACGGCTGTGTTCTAATACTTTATCTGTAGACACTGAAATTGGAAATTCATATAATTTTCATGTGTCATGAAATAGTCCCCATTTGATTCAAAAAATATTTTAAAATGTGAAAACCATTGTTAGCTCTTGAACCTTACAGAAATACGCAGTGAGACAGATTGGGCCTGTAGGTTACAGATTACCAACCCCTGTTCTAGAATGTAGCCCTATGAGACCCATCTGACTTGTCCATCATAGAATCCCAACTGTGCGGCAATGCTTGGCACTTAGAAAATGCTCATTAAATATCTCAGGAATAAAAGAAGGCAAAGGAGACTATACCTGGAGGTAACAGGACGTATCTCAAACATGGGGCTATCATGTTTCTGAAAACAAGAAATAAAGGAACAAAGGAAGGATAATCTTAGAGGTGGGCATCTGAAGATCTATCAACAGGAAGGTCTGGACATTAAGTCCATCCTTCTGCCTCTAGCCAGGGTGACAATTGACTACCCATGATCTCTATTTTCTAGGCCCAGGGATGCTTCCAAATCAAGCAAGAAGCCATAGCTCCCTGTGCACAATCCTACAAGCTGGCAACTCGGCCAGACTATCAGAACTCTAACCCAAGGAAAGATCGTGGGCATTTTGTCCTGGCACAGAAAGTTAATATCTGAATAAATTAACATTTATGTATGTTTATGAGGAAAGTTATTCTTGATCTAAAAGTGAGAATCAACTATTCAATTTCACCTGGCATTTGTATCATTTGTAGCCCTTTTAGTCTTCACTTTTCTTGACCACTGGCTCAGAATAAGTCTTTCCCTGATTTTTTCTAATAGCATTTGCCCCCCTGCTCTAGCTTTGAGACAAAATACTTTTCTTAATAATACTCTCAGAGGGAAAATATTTGGCTCTCTCCTCGATAATTTCTGATGGAACCTGTTTATTGCCTGTGGTCATTCCACTGGCGGTCATTTGATGCTTTGGACTGCTAAATGAGGCCCCATTTGGACTGTGTCTCCGGACACCAGTAGAAACATTTGGAAAGTTTAAAGAAAACTCAGGCAACTGGTTGAATTTAGGGAAAAATATAACTAGATTCTATCTCTCACCTCCTGTCAACATCCTGGATGAGTTAAAGATTTAAACAAGGAGAAAAGAGGGAAAAGCATCTAAAACATACAATTTTGGGGATTTGAATATCTCTAAGCATGTGACTGAAGACAGAAACACAAAGACAATTACATACGAGTTAAAAAATCTTCAGCATAGTCCTCCCCTTTCCCCCCACAAATCTCTTAAAGAAAATTATGAGAAACCACAACCTTATAGAATTAGTTGTGGCCAAAAGTGTTTATTTATTTATTTTTTTAATTATTTACCCTTTTTTTATGTGAGAACACTTATTAAATTCTCCTCTTAGCATATTTCAATTACCCATACAGTATTATCAACTATATTACCATGCTCTACAGTAGATCCTGAGACTATATTCATCTTATAACTGAAAGTTTGTACCCTTTTGCCAACCTCCCCTTATTTCCCCACACCCCTAGCTTCTGGCAACCACCTTCTGCTCTTGTTTCTATGAATTTGACTTTTTTTCAGATTCCACATATAAGTAATGCTGTGCAGTATTTGCCTTTGTGTGGCTTATTTCACTTAGCATAATGCCCTCCAGGTTTATCCATGTTGTTGTTGCCAATGACAGGATTTCCTTCTTCTTTAAGGTTGAATAATCTCTATCTCTATCTATCTCTATCTATATGCACAGGTATATGTACATACTACATTTTCTTGATCCATTCATTCATTGATGGACACTTTGGTTGTTTCCATAGCTTAGCTATCGTGAATAGTGTGGAAGTGTGCGTATCTCTTCAAGACAAGGATTTCATTTCCTTAGGATATAAACCCAGAAGTGGAATTGCTGGATTATATGGTAGTTCCATTTGAATTTCTAGTTCTATTTTAATTCCTCCATACTGTTTTCCATAATGGTACCAGTTTACATTCCCACCAACAGTATACAGGGTTCCCTTTTCTCCATAACCTTGCCAGCATTTGTTATCTCTTATCTTTTTGATAACAGCCATTCTAAAAGCTGTGAGGTGATATCTCATCATAGTTTTGATTTTCATTTCCTAGATGATTAGTGATGTTGAACAGGGTTAATTTTTCAATGTGTAACATGAGCTCATCATTGAGTGAAAAAACTCAAATGAAAAATGTGCAGAGAATATGCAGAGTTGAATATATAGGATGCTAACAGGAAAATGAGTGACGAGCATAAGCAGATAACTCACAAAATAAGTTCAACTAGGCAACAGATATTTCACAAAATGTTCAATAATATTAGTAATTAAAATAACCAACATAAAACAACCCTGAGATACTGTGCTCTGCCTGTCAAATTGGCAAAGATAAAAAATAATGATGGTGAGTGTTTGGTTGTTTATTGATGAGGCAACATGGCCGTGTCCATCCAAAACCCCAAACTCAACAGTTCTATGTCTAGAAATTGAGATTCACACAGTGTTTGGAGAATTTCCTTGATTTTTATCACTATTAGAATGGAGACACTGTCTTACTTAGTCACCATTTGTACGCTCCTAATAGGTGCTTGATAAGAACTGGTGGAATGAATGAAACTGCTGAATGAACACCAAGAGATCATAGGAGTATATCAAGGATGTTTGAGTGTGTTGAGTAGCAAACTACTGAAGACATTCTCCATGTTCATCAGTAGTGTGTTGCTTAAATATACCCATAGTCTAGGTTGCCAAATGGCCAGTAGTTTTTAACAAATTACCTACCAGTTATTTGACTAAGTTGACATTAATACGGTCAAAATGACGCTTTGAGGGAGTGACATATACACACAGTATGTCTATTCCATCAGGTAGTCATGCCAGGTACATTATTGTTGCTTATGCGTTGAATCGGAGGTTAAGCATATGAAACACCTTCTGTGTTAAAGGGTTAAATATATTTATGGTCACCAATTCTAGACTTTTCGAGCCTAATCAAGTATAAATATGCCTTTCTTCCAACCGCCTCTGCTATCAGGATTCTGTAGGAAATCCTGTGTTCTCCTTTCGCAGGCACCACATACACATGTAGGTGGGACTTCAGTCCTGGAGTTAATGCCAATATCGAAAACCCTGGAGAATAGCATTCCTGCTGGAGGCAATCTAATTAAACTTCTCCTGTCAACTTGAAGTGCCCCCAATAGACAGATCAAGCCTATTTTTAGGTTGCAAGTGTTATAAGAAGAAATATTTAATTAGAATGGGACATGTTTAAAATAGCTTTCTCTCTTAACGTTGGTGCCTGCTGGCTGGTTTTCCCTGATGTCATTAATCACCAGTGAGCAGACGTCAGAATTCACAGTCGGCTATAGCTCCTATGGAAATCTGCTTTCTGCGTTTGTCGTATGACTCAAAATGCCAAGTCTCTGCAGGTTTTGGCACTTTCCTGCAAACAAATGGCACTGAGAGCTTTAGACAATTGAATTTAGAGGATTTTTTCCCCTTAAAATAAGAGCCCTATGCAGGGTATTCTCTCCCAGAACTCTGTGGTTCTTGTTGTCAGTGGAAAGATGGTTGTGTTCAGACTGAGAAAATAGAGAATGTTCTCTGGTCATGGGACTGAGAAGGGCTTGATGCTGCCTCAGGACCTGTATGAATAATGGAAAAAGGAGATTAAAACCTCAAGCTCCATTAGGGTTCAAATCTAGTTTTGATATTTCTTTATAATTTTTCTAGATCAACAAGTTAAAATCTTCTTTGAAAACTGGAAACTAGATTGACTTTGCTTTGCCCACTAGTTGTGTATAGCAGGTTATATACAATAGATTACACTTTATTTAGTCACATAATGAGTACTTTGCATGTGCCAGACACTGTTCTAAGTTCCTTTGTGTGCTTTTTACTCATCTAATCATCACAGCAGCCCTTTGAGGTGGGTATTATTATTATCCCCACTTTACAGATGAGGAAAGTGAGGCACAGAAGGGTGAGTAACTTTGCCAGAGCCATTCTGTAGTGTTTGTAAAATGTGATCAGTCTGGCTCTGGAGTGGGGTGCTTAGCCACATCTTTTGTTTTATTATTTTTTGATTAAGAAGGAGTTTTTCTCTTCATTCCTGGTAGATTTTATGTCGTACATGCCTCCTAGAACTTCAGTGAGAACTTCAGGCTTTCTATTTCTAGAAATGCATTCTAAGGAAATAATCTAAGATGCATATGGAGAAATCTGTTTCAAGTGAACAGAGACCTTTGTCTCTCTTGTTTCTTTCATCTTCAGAACCTAGAACAGTTTCTAATGCATAGTGAACATTCAGCAGAGTTATTAAGTGAATGAACTGCAAATTACAAACAAAAAACAGATATACATAAAACCTCAATGTCTACCCAGAAGATGAAATAATTTATATCTATCAGTAGTATCTATTAATAGTAGGCTAGACAGACATTACTAGTCATGTTCGTAGAAGAAATTTCATGAACAGAAGCTTTTGAAACAATTTGTTAATAAATCAGGCACCAAAAGATCGAGGACACTATTTTCTTGGTTGCTACATTACAATAACAACCCCACCAGCAAAATGGTGTGTTTATAGTTTTAAACAGTCTGGTAGGATCCATTTTAAAACTTCACTAGTAGTTATCTGTGGTTGGCAAGCGGTGGATAATTTTTATTCTATGCTTTGAATTTGGAATGTTTCTCATCTTTACTACAATAAGTGTACCCACTTTTGTAATCATAAGAAATAAATATATAAAATTGGATCTTCCATGGGTCACAAGTGTAAAAGGAAGGAGTAAAAATAGCTAAGGATAGAAATAATGTCAATGGGAAAACACCAAAAAATTAGTAGTGCTTGTATTTATCTGGTGGGATTGAGATTAGTGTTTTACTTCTTTTAATTGATATATTTCCCAATTTTTAAATAAAAATATATAATCTAAACAATATAACATTTATTTTTTAAATGAAAAAAGTAGAGTCTGAGTGGGAAAGTATTAAAATTGGCTGCAGCATCTGCCACTGGTCAGAGAGTTTTGCTCTGGTCCCCATGTGTTCCACTCGAGTCTTCTGCACCCCTCGTCCTTATGATCCTGTCCATCTTGCTGACTAGTTGGGGACCACGATGTCCCCTGTGCCTGGCACACAGTAGGCTTTCATATATTTGTTTAATGACTGAACTACATAGCTGTGGAGTAAATTGTTAATGTCATATTTTAGAATGTGTTACGTCAGCTCAGTTTTCTTACAGTGTCACTCACCTCTAATCATCCCTATCTCCAGGGTCAGACATCCACTTCCTGCTGGATTTCAGGTTGCTGTGCATTGTGTCTTCTTCATGCTCCGCGTGTGTCAGGAGCATCAGCATTTCCTGTTCAGAGAGAAGTCTTTGGACGCCTAGAGGAGGTACCTGGGAGACACAACATTTAGGCTCAGACCCCTACCTGCTGACAGAGTGTAGCCATCTGTGCTGGAGTTTTTGTGGTGGGGCTGGGGGTGACAGTTAAGGCTTGAGAATACTGGGGGTCAATCTTATGCGTGCAAGGTGCCAATACCCCCATCATCTCTCCACCCTCAGTATTTTCCCAGCAAGCAAACTGGTAACTGAGATTCTGCCCCAAGCGATATATCTTTCTAGTTTAAGATTTCTGGCGGGCTAATATTTAAATGTTGTCAAACATTTACAATTCAGTGTGATGGAGGGCTGAAAGCACATTGGGTTGGAAAGGCCTGTTGCCTATTCTTTGACAGGTTTTGTGTTAGAAGCTTTATATATAGGGCAACCATAGAATTTATCCTCCAAACTAGGATGCTTTTGAGAGTGAAAGAAAGTGCTAATTGGGTGGAATGCCAGGGCAACAGGCAAAAACCTATAGTGAATTGCATCAACAGGATATTATGGTCTCCCTATGTATGGACATATCTTGTTTATGTTTGTATCACCGATAAGCTAAGTACCTTCCTCATTTTATAGATGACGGCACTTAGGCTCAAGACAAGTTATGAAACACTCCCAAAGTCCCTGGTTTCACAGTCTATGCTCTGATATCCCTTCAAGGCATACGGTCAGAGGTTCCCTAACCTCAACTGGGGGAGGAAAAGGGAAGAGACAACTCTGCCACTCATCAAGGGTGATGACCCAGGAGCTCCTGATGGGACCAAAACAGATGACAGTTGCTAATGCACCTTTTGAGAAAGTCCAAAGTCCTCATAGACACCTGAGTTCTTTCTTGGGTCTACCCTTCTCATGGTCACTTCTAGGTTACTACTTTTTAAAAAAATATATTTTATTGGGGAATTAGAGAAGGGGAACAGTGTTGGGAATTGTGGAAGGGGAACAGCCAAGTTGCTGTCCTTCAATCTACAATCTAAGTTATGGAGGGTGAAGCTAGCTCAGCTCCAAGTCCAGTCGCCATCCAGCCACCTGTCGGCAGCTCACTGCTGCTCAGCTCAAGGTGCTGTGTTCATTCTTAGTTGCGGGTGGGCGTAGTCACCAACCCATGTGGAAGCCGAACCGGCAACCTTGTTGTTAGGAGCACGTGCTCTCACCAGGTGAGCCATCCTGCTACCTGTTGGCAGCTCAGCAGCAGCTCAGCCCAAGCACAGCTCACTGGCCCATGTGGTAATTGAACTGGTGACCCTGTTGCTCAGAGCTCACACTCTTAACCAACTGACACTCGGCCAGCCCCCTCTAGGTTACTACTTTTGAATTTATTTTTTTTTAAGTGTATTGTCTCACCATCCTATATTTTTCTATTACCCCATTCTGTTCCAGGTCAAACCAGGTGTGGAGTCCACCCACTTCCTTGATTTTCACCAAAAAGCAAAACACAACCCAATTCTAGGTTCTGGGGAAATGGTAGTGGGTGCATCTTTTTTAATCTCTCCAAATTCCTACATACAAAAAGGACTACATATAAAAAGCTGGATAGCAAAACCATAAAAAAATGGCCAACCTTAAGCAAATAAACAAACCCCCTTCCTCAAAGCTGGATATTCCTAAAAACTGCCAAATGAAAGAGTAAGGATAAACCATCAAGGCCCACATGGTACCAGTATCCATGTAGCAGAAAGCAGAGGGTAGCTGCAGGGCATCTGATGGGCTTGAGAAGAGGAGAACCTGAAAACATCCAACAGGTGTTCACTGAGCAAGAGGCTTAGCCAGTTCTGGAGCAGTATTTGAAGCTGGGGGCAGGGCTTTCAGTCACTGCAGGTGATCTTGAGGGCCCTCGGTAAGGTCAGAAGGGGCAGGAGCAGCCTAGCCTCTGTGAACTATAAAAACTGATCTGCTGAAAAACTTCAATGGCCCCCTATTGTTTACAGTGCTACTTCTAGACTCCTTTATTTTTTTTAGCTTGACATTCAAAACCTTTCACAGTTTCACCCTAACATACCTTTCCAGTATAATTTCCAACCACATCTTTCAATTTGCCCCGTGTGCCAACTATACTGTTCTCAATGGTTCCAGTTGCATTCCCCAACTTCTTGTTTCTCACATTTCACCCAGCCATTATGGTATGGTTTGGGTCAATTCTGGACAACATCACTGAAACATGCAGGCTCGAGACACCGTTGATGGTTCTCAGTTAACTTTTGGCACGGGCTTTTTATAAATACAAATTCCTTTTGGAAGAGAATACTGTGTCTGCCAGATGAAGTTCACTTCATTCCACAAAGAACAGCAGGACTCCAACCACTGTAGTTCTGCTTCAACACAGGAGTCTCCCTTGACTTTCTATGAATTTAACATAATTAACGTTTTTATTAAAAAAAATTCATCCTATATTTGGAAAAAGGCTAAAAGGCATTTGCTTGATTTTTGAAGTGATGGGAGAGCATTTCCTTTGGCCCAGAGAGTGCCAGCCAAGTTCAAGGTCCACAGAAGGTGCTATGGAGACATCTATGGTAATGCTAAGGCTCTGGTGCTCACCAGCGCTGGGTTCCTCGGGGAAGTAAATGCCCGTCCAGGAAGCTCTAGACAGTCCATATGATGCCCAGGTTCTTCCTGGTGACGCTGGTATGCCCCGTCCCATGTCCCCTTGGAATGTGAATGAGATTGCCCTTTTCCAAAGAGGGCATGGAGGCTATATTTTCCTTTCCTTCTTCCACTGAATGTGAGTGTGTTGATTTCAGGGTGGGAGAAAGATTTTGATATGCAGAATCCCACCACATCCTCAGTCAGAGAAACAGATGTGCCATATGATTTTGAGTGTGGCACCCAGGATTTGGGTCTAGTTCAAGCACACAGCTCATAAAAGCCCAGACAGTAAAAAGTGAAGATGTAAAAGATAAAAGGGTTGCTTTCACATGCCATAAAATATTGTTTAAAATCATTCTTAACCATAGTGTTCTAACCTTTACATTTTCATTTTTATGCATGGAAGAAAGGATAGTTCAGGATACTAACCAAGCCTCAGGAAATGAACATCTTCTAGCCATTAAAAGCAGGCTCTACTAGTTCAGTAACGGTATCGGAATCCCTCTGTTTGAGATACTGGACTTGCTGTTATACGTGGCAATGCGTGCATTTCCTTGTGCTCAGGGCCCCTCTAATGCTTTAATTCCTATAAGCAAATCTTGTGGCAAAGAGTAACACTCAGTCTGAAATTTCTGACAAAAAGACATTCAAGAGTTAGATAACTTATGAGATGTTTGCTGTAACTGATTTAAGACAGCAACAATTATGGAGATCCCTTGAATATAATTATGGTTAGAGCTGAACCTCCGAACATGTAGCTAATGCTGTTTTCCAGGTATCATCTAAAATAGTAAGAAAATAATCATGATTAAAAATAGTAGCTTATATGTATTATGTATTTTCTAAGGATTAAGCCCTGTGCGTTTTGAATCTTCCCAACATATCTGGGGTACTGATGGACAGTTCCATGTTATAGGTAAGTCTTAGGGTGAAAATAAGTTGTCCAAGGTCAAACTGTGACTGAATTTTATTCCAATTCTGCCTTGGCCCAAAAGTCCAATTTCATAATCACTTTGAATATGTTGTATTTTGTCCACTTAAAAGATCTATAAAATGTGAAATGTAGTTGGCTAAAGCCAGAAACTGCTTAAAATGTAAGAGTCCAAAATGTAACTTTTGACCCTGAAGTTGGGGGGCCACATTGCTCCCTGTATAAGGCTGTATAGTCACAGTAAGTTGATTAATCTGCCCAGGTTCTAGTTTCCTCGTTTGCAAAATGAAGAAATGGAGGTAAACACCTTCCAAGAACACCTTTTTCTTTTGGCATTCATTCATTCATCTATTCAACAAATGTTTATTTGAATTTCTACTATAAGGAAAGTCTGAGTGACCTAATCATAATAATGGAATAATGAGCTGTGATCCCTTGAGTGTAAAGAGTTCACAATCTGATGGAAGAGAAAAATTCACCAACAAATCATAAGAGTCCATGGTAGTCTGTGTTGTAAAAGGTGTGTGTGCACAGACACATATGTATGTATACACACACACACACACCATACATATACAAAGCTACACACACACACACACACACACACACACACACACACACACAAAGGTCTGACCATTAAGTTCTCAAACTCATCCTAGGAAAAGTGCTACACACCTCATTGCTGAATATCACTACGGTCACCTTCGAAGTACTCCCCTTGGGAAGCTATGCTTCGTCAACAGGGCCTAGTCTACCCTTCAAAGCAATTTTGGAACTTTTTCTGGAATGGCCATCAGAGCTGTCATTGTATTACCCTTGATGTCCTGAATGTCATCCAAATGTCCTCCTTTCAATATTCCCTTTATCTTCAGGTAAAGAGAGAAGTCATTGGGGGCCAGATCATGTGAGTAGGGAGGGTGTTCCAAAACAGTTATTTGTTTACTGGCTAAAAACTCCCTTATAGACAGTGCCGTGTGAGCTGGTGCATTGACAACAAGAGTCATGCAAGAGCCATGAATTGTTGGCAAAAAGTTCAGGTCGTCTAACTTTTTCATGCAGCATTTTCAGCACTTCCAGATAGTAAACTTGGTTAACTGTTTGTCCAATTGGTACAAATTCATAATGAATAATCCCTCTGATATCAAAAAAGGTTAACAACATCATTGCAACAAGTTCATGAACTTAATTGTCAGACCTGTACAGGCCTGTGGGAACACAGCAGAGGCAGGGACTTAGAAGTTGAGTGGTTTCATACAAGAATGACAGTAAGCTGCATAAGGTGAAGGGGTTGAGACTGTTTCAACCCCCATGAATCTGGGCCTAGCAGGCCAGTATGAATTTGTCAAATGATTGTATTAGTGAAAATGAGATGTAATCTGGATTGTAAAGGATCAATGGGGGTTCACCAGGTGGAAAAGAGGGAATAGGATATTTATTCCAGGCAGCAGGAACAGCATGTACAAACATAAGGAGCACATACAATTGCATGTTGAGTTGAGGAAGGCACTGGAAGCGTGGGCTCAAAAGGAGAGTGTGCATGGACTAGTAACAGCGGACAAGGTTACAAAAGGATAAGGTTACAAAATGTAGGTTCATGGTGGATCGAAAGCCAGGGAGTTTGAGTAATGTATGACTCTGCAGGTTTTTTTAGTGGGTGTTTTGATGTGGTACTGCTTGTTTAGTAAACCCCTGCATGTCTTTCTTTCACAGCTATTACACCCCAAATAATGTAATATGATTACTTAACAAATAAAAGGGTAACAATGGAAAATCTACTAGGAAAAGACATTATAGGTGGGCCTCCATTTTAAGGCCAACAAAACTGTTACCAACCTAAATTGGAGAAAAATGAAGAATTACTGACATTAAACAATAGGCAAGCAGATTGAACTTGAGTAGGGGAACATGTTTGGATGCAGGAAGTCCTTTTGACTATGAGGGTCTGTTGGTCTGCCAGGAGAAATGAGTGTGAGAGTAAATGTGAAGCATCCTTGGAAATGTGATTGTTTTAATCCCTGCGATTTAAGAGTTAGGATTCCCTTTCCACACTCCTTGAATCTGGACAGGCCTTATGACCTGTCTTGGAATAGAAATGATGGAATGACAATTCTGAGCCTAGGCCTCAGAAGGCCTTGCTTGCTTACATTCACTCTCTTCTAACACTACTGCCACAAAGTAAATAAGCCTGGGATGGCTTGATGGTTGTCACCTCAAATGGAAACCCAGCCAAGCTCTGGACATGTGACTGAGGCCATTCTAGTCCAGAGGAGCCAGCCCCCAGCAGTTGACACATGAGCAAGCTTCGCTGAGCCTAGCTTAGTTCAGCAGAACTGTCCATGCAACTAGAAGACTCATGAGCAAGAACAGGTGATAGCTGGTTTAAGGCAAGAACAAGGAAGGAAGGAAGGAAAGAAGAAAGAAAGGAGGAAGGGAGGAAGGAAAGAGGGAAGGAAGGGTGCAAGGGTAGAAGGGAGGGAGAGAGAGAAGCCAAGTGTGATAGGAAATGGTAATGATGAGTTCCTTAATGACTAGTTCTTACTATAGTAAAAGTTAGGTCCTGGCTACCCAGTTTACATACCTTATTTCACTGATTAGTTCTTGGTTACATTAAATTGACTCATAAATACATCAAGTCTCTCTTAAAAGGAAAGTTTGGTTTCAAAGACTTCTAAATTGGTTTGCCAAGCTAATTGCCAGAAGGACTTTATGCAAGGGTTTTGAATTCAGACAAATCCAGGTTTGAGTTCCAAAATCACTCTTACCATCTGCAGAGCCTTGGCTAACATATTTAATGCAAAGCCCAGTACCAATTTCTGCATCTGAAAAAGGGTTAAATAATACCTATACCTCAGAATACTATTCAGCCATTAAAAAAGAATGAAATCTTAACAATTTTCTCCAACATGCATGAATTTTGGGGGCATTATGCTAAGTGAGATAAGCCAGACAGAGAAAGGCAAATGCTGTATGATCTCACTTATACATGGAATCTATAATAAAGAACAACCCCAAACCTAAGTTCATAGAAAAAAAGGTCAGATTTGTGGCTACCAGAGGTGGGATCGAGGGTTGGAGAATTGGCTGAAAGTGGTCAAAGGGTACAAACTTCCAGTTATAACTGGCATGTATACAATTGAGGATGTAAATTACAACATGATGACTATGGTCAACACTGCCATATGGTATATTTAAAAGAAGCTAAGAGTATATCCTTAAAATTCTCATCACAAGGAAAAAAACTTTTTTTTTAAATTTATAGGAGATGATAGATACTAGCTAAACTTATTGTGGTAATAATTTGCAATACGCGTAAGGGAAGTCATTATGCTGTACACCTTAAGCTTATACCGTGCTGTACATCAATTATATCTCAATAAAACTGAAATAAGAAATTCATATCGATAGGTCTTATTGTAGTGAGAGTTAAATGAGCTAACTTAACCCAAGGGCCCACACGCACCAGTGCCCAGCGGTAACAGCTGCCCCATCTTTGCCACCTATGAATTTAAACAAGGTATAAACTGAGGAAAACATTTTTTTTAGCAGAGGTTCTCAACCTATTCCAGTCTGCACCCTGATGACCTTGAGCACGACCTTGTGCATGGCACATCTACTCCATGGGCATCCCAAGCTCATGTTTAGTTTTTTGTACCCCATTCTCTCTCAATTAAGGAACATAGCAGAGAGTGAAATGGCATCATAGGTACAAACTTGAAACCACTCTCAATTAGAAAGACTAAATGATTGTAAATTTGAACAATGTATTACATGCAGATTCCTGCCAGCAACGTGACACCTGTCAGAACCCAGGAGGATGCTGCATATGGTGCCTCTGTAGGTTTAATGAGGGTGCTGAGAGAACTCCCTCTCTCCCCCTCTGCTCTTTGGGTTTGGAACTTCCCTTGGGCACAGGCTATGCCAGATTCTCCTGTTCTTGGCATGTAGCTCGTTGTCTGGTGCATACATAGTAATTGATAAATATTTGCTGAATGAACAACGGACTCCCCCACCCCAAGGGAGTGACAGAACTAAGGGTTGCTCCCTTCAGTGAATCAGGGAGCCCTCTGGTATTTGAAGGGAGGGATTGAAGGGTAAACAGCAGGTTCCTGTCGGCAGTTTGACTATCCTTCTGGCTTTATCAGCCCAATAAGAATGAAAGAAAGGGGCCTTGTTACCCAAGTGGACCATTACCAATGGCTCAGCTTCCACTCTAAAGCTAGAAGGGGGTTTAGCGTTTCTTCAAGTTCCTGTCTAAACTATCTCTTGAATCTCAAGTCCCAGAGTTTGCTTTCCTTATTGCAAAGTCCCCTGGTGTAAAGAGGTGAGACAGCAAGCATTAAATAAGATAAGTAGATAAATACATAGAATATTAGGTGGTGATGGATAATGAGGCAAAAAATAAAGCAGGGAACAGGGATTGGGAGTATTGAGGGGGAATGTGATTTTACATAAGAGGTTCAGAAAAAGATTCATTAATAAGGTGAACTTTGAGTAAAGAGCTGAAGTGGGTGGGGGTGAGCCAGGGGCTATCTAACGTGGTGTCCCAGGCAGAGGCAACAGCAGGTGCCATGGCCCTGAGGTGGGAGCATGTTTAGCAAGGCTGAAGGTCATCCATGAGTCCCTTATGGCTGGGTCAGTGTGAGCTGGTCAACAGCAATGGGCAGTGATGTGCTGTCAGGTCATGGAGGGCCTGGTGGGCATGCAAAGAGATCAGCTTTTGCTCTGTGTGAGATGGGAGGGTTTTGAGCAGAGGAGTGCCAAGTTTTGACTTGGGGTTTGGTGGACAATGAAGGACAGAGGTGAGAGTGGAGAGACAGGAGGCCACCAGGTGAGGAATGTGGTGGCCTAAAGGATGGTGAGAAGCAGTTGGATTGCAGCTATACTTTGAAAGTAGAGCTGATGGCTTTGCTAATAGCTCAGATGTGGGGCAACAAAGGAAACCCCTTAAAAGGGAGCACCCTTCTCAACATTAAACCTGTTATATGTGGAGGGGGTGGTCATGATATCATCAAGGGTATAGATAGATGCCTACTCACTTTAATAAACCCTGTGGAGTTGACTCAACTTTTATTTTGAAATCATTTCCAAATTTAGAACTATTTGTAGCTTCCATTGAATATGCAGCGTTCTATCAGCAAGTCACAGATGGTCAGCTGGGAAGGAACTTTGAGAGCAAATTAAGCCAGGGTGTCCCAAGGTGTTGACTGGGGGTGGGAGTGGGGGGTTGTCCCTGGCACTTAGCCAAGAGAATTCAGATGACACAGAGTAATGGATGTTACCATATCACATTTTGAAAGAGCAATTTCCTTTTTTATCCTATGTTCATTATATATCAAGAAGCACACTCAGCTTGGTAGTAAATTTTAAGTGCTTCTTGAACACTTTCTTATTTACCCTTTTAACCACGAGAGATCAGGCCTTGGGCTCAGAGATGTAGCGGGTAACAGGGTTTCACTAAAATTTAACAACATGGTTTTGAATTTACTAAGTGTATTTATTATTTTCAAAGGCATATTTATTTGTGGACTAACATTTATTTTTTGGACTCATGTTCATGTATTGCATTAAATGACCCTAACATTTGATTCAAATAATTCTTAAAAGCATTAGGATGATTGCAGATATTCTCTTGTGTGTTTGACTTAAAACAACAACAAAAAAAACGTATTGATGTATACATTCATATGGAAAAACACATGTAAGTATACAGCTTGATGATTTTCACAAAGTGAACACAATGTGTAATCACTGTTCAGATTAAGACATCAAGTATTAAAAGTATCTCAGAAGTCCCCTTCTCTGAAACTGTCGCCTCCCCAACCCTCAACAAAGGAGATCACTATCTTGACTTCTAATACCATAGATAAGCTTTGCCAGTTTTGAAATTTGTGCAACTGAAATTATTCAGTATAAATTCTTTCATGTTTGGCTTCTTTCAGGCCATGTTATATTTCAATTTCATCTGTGTTGTTCATGTAACACAAATTCATTCTTCTTCATTGCTATGTATTTATTATTTCATTGTTATTCCATAGTATTCCATAATATTCCATTATTCTGTTAATACACCATGATTTATTTACCTGTTCTATGGCGGATGGGCTCTGTTTCCCGGTTTTGGCTAGTAGTTACAGGTGGCTATGAGCCTTTTTTGCATAGCTATGCCTTTCCGGTAGGTACCCAGTTTTCAGTCATTCCTGTAAATGTGTAGTTATATGTCACAGTGGTTTGGACTTGCAGATTTGCATTTCTCTGGTGATTAATGAATGGCGTACCCCTTGGTCATTTGGAAACTCTTTCTGAAGTAGCAGGTCAAGGCTTTTCCCCATTTTTCTATTGGGGTGTCAGTCTTTTTTAAAAAAGTTGAAAAGTTCTTTATATATTCTGTATACCATGGTTTTTTAAAGATAACTGTGTTGTAAATACCTTCTTTCACTCTGTGGCTTGCTTTTTGATATGGTTCAATTTATCAATATTTTTCTTTATGTTTCTTTTTTGTCTTATTTAAGAAATCTTTGCATACCCTAAGGTTATAAAAATATCCTCTTATGTTATCATCTACAACAGGGATTGGCAAACTGCAGCTTGCGAGCCACATGCAGCTCTTTGGGTACGTTTCATCTCAAAAGTTTGCTGACCCCTGGAAGAGCAAATCCTGTCCCTCACAACAATCTAAAAGTTATTCGAGAGCCATAAATATATTTTTATGTAATCACCATTATGTGAGTAATATCCTTTAAAAAATTTATAAATGAAACTGTGATAGTTTTATTTTTATTTTCAATTTTCCTTCAGAGCCACAGTTCACGAGCCACAGTTTGCTGACCCCTGGTGGCTCTTCATCTCAAAAGTTTGCCGACCCCTGGTCTAGAAGAAAGTTTATCATTTTTCCTTTTACATTCATGTCTATAATCTATCTGGAATTGACTTTAGCATATTGTATAAAGTAGGGCTCAGGATCTGTGTTTGTTTCCCCATTGGATATATATATATATATATATATATATATATATATATATATATATATATATATATATATATATATATATTTGACTCAGCATCAATAACTGAAAGAAAAAATTTCCCCTACTCCTTTGCAGTGCCATCTTGGTTGTGGATCAAGTACCTGCATGTTTCTAGGTTTGTTTCTGGGCTTTTCATTTTGTCTCATTGGTCTTCTATCTAACCTTGAGCCAATACTGCATTCTCTTAATGAATAAGGATGCTGAACATTTTTTCACGTACATTATTGGCCATTTATATATCTTCTTTGAAGAAATGTCTATTCAAATTCTTTGTTCAGTTTTTAATGAGGTTATTTTTCTTTTTATTGTTTAGTTGTAAGAGTCCTTTATATATTCTGGGTACTAGATAAGAATCAGATATATGATTTCAATATCTTCTTCCATTCTGTGGGTTGTCATTTCACTATCTTGATAATGTCCTTTGTTGCACAAAGTTTTTATTTTTGATCAAGTCCAACATATCTATTTTTTCTTTTGTTGCTCTTTTTTTTGGTGTCATATTTAAGAAATTTGCCTAATACATGGTCATTATGATTTACACCCATGTTTCCTTCTAAGACTTTTAAAGTTTTAGCTCTTACATTTAGATCTTTGACCCATTTTGAATTTTTGTATGTAGTGTGAAGTATGAGTTCAAATGTATTCTTTTGCATGTGGATATTCAGTTGTCCCAGTACCACTGGTTGAAAGACTATTTTTTCCTCCACTGAATGGTCTTGACACCCTTGTTGAAAATTAATTGATCATAGATGTATGGGTTCATTTCTGTACTTTCAGCTCCATTCCATTGGTCTGTATGTCTGTCCTTATTGCCAGTATAACACTGTTTTAATTTGTGTAGTTTTAAGTTTTGAGATGGGAAGTGTGAGTCCTCCAACTTTGTTCTTCTTTTTCAAGACTGTTTGGCTATTTGACATCTCTTGCATTTTCATATGAATTTTAGAATCAGGTTGTTCATTTCTGCAAAAGAAGCAGTTGGAATTTTGATGAAACTTGCACTGAATTTATAGATCAATTGGGAGAATATTGCAATCTTAACAATATTAAATATTTTAATCCATGAACATAGATGTCTTTGCATTTATTTAGGTCTTCTTTAATTTCTTCCAAAAGTGTTTTGTAGTGTTCAGTGTACAAGATTTTTACTCCTTGATTAAATTTTTTTCCTAAGCATTTAATTCTTTTTGATATTATTTTAAATGGAATTATTTTATTTATTTTCTTTATGTCAGACTTCTAACCTACAAAACTACAAGATCATAACTTTGTGTTGTTTTCAGTCATGAAATTTATGGCAATTTGTTACAGTAGTAAGAGAAAACTAATACACTCTTTATGATTTCAATTCTTTGATATTTGTTTGGATGTACTTTGTGGCCCAACAAAGGGCCAATTTTGGTGAATGTTCCGTGTGTAATTGAAAAAAATATGTATTCTATAGTTGTTGGGCTGTGTGTGTGTGTGTGTGTGTATGAGTGACATATTTTCTTTATCCATGCATTCATCAATAGACATTTAGGTTGTTTTCATACATTGTCTATTTTCCTTCACATTCTTGTGTCATTGTGGCACCTATTTTAGTTCCATATATAGTTTACATGGCACAAGAAAGTATTATTATTATTTTGTGCGGTCGATATTTACTTGGTTTTACCCATCTATTTGCACTTTCCATTGTCTTCATTCTTTTCTGTATTTCTGTGTTTCCATTTCACCTCACTTTTTTCTGCCCTGGAAAATTCTCTTTAGTACTTCTTTAGTGCATTTCTGTTGCATATGAATTCTCTCAAGTTTTGTTAGTTTGGAAATGTTTTAGTTTCATGTACACTTTGAAAACTGTTTTCACTGAGCACAGAGTTCCAAGTTGACAGTTATTTGCTTTTAAGTTTGAAGATGTCATTTCATTATTCCTTGGCTTCCATCATTTTTATTTAAAAGTCAGCTTCCGTAATTACTGCTGCTCTTTTGAAGGTAATGTTTCTTTTTTGTGGGCTGATTTCAAGATGTTTTTGTCTTTTTCTTTAAGTAGTTTTACTACAGTTTGTCTAGTTGTGGTTTTCTTTATTCTGTTTGAAATTGTAAAGATTTTTCAATCTTTAGCTTGAAGACTTTGGTAAGTTTGGAAAATTTTTAACTAATATCTATTCAAGTGTCATATCTGCTCAATTCTCTCTTGCTTCCCTTTCAGGATCTCCAAATACATACCTGTTGGAATTTTTCACCAAGTCCCACATCCATCTTAAGCTCTTTTGTGGAATAACTATACTTTTTTTTGGCTTTTGCTTTTTGTGCACAGTCTGGATATTTTCTGTTGACCTATATTCCAGTTTACAGATCCTCTTTTCTGCACTGTCTAATCTGCTATAAACCCCATCTGTTGTGTTATTTTTGGTTACTGTGTATTTCAATTCTAGAGTTTTATTTTTCGTTTTGTAAAGGTTATAGTTCCCATGAAATTCTCCGTCTTGTCATTTACTTTCTTGAACTTATTAATCATGGATATTTTGATGTCTGTGTCTGGTAACTCTAATACCTGACTCACATATGGGTCTGATTTTTTTGTTGGTTTTGGATTATTTGGCTATGTCTTCTGGCAAGCTTGGTAATTTTGGGTAAATGATGGACATAATATATGACAAATTGTAAAGCTGATTTGAAGCTCTGGATTATGTTATTTTTTTCCAGAGAAAATTATTATTATTTATTATTTTATTTATTTATTTTTTGCTTTTGTCAGGTGTACTGGTAGATCAATTTTTTTTTTCATCTGGGTTTGATCTGGCCTGAAATTGGGTTTAGTCTTTGTGAGGGTGAAGCTATTTCTGCTTTACTCTTACTTCTAATGTGTAGCCCTTTCATGATCTTACATGGAAGTATGAAGTGTTTACCAGGATCCTTTTTTTTGGTGGGACCCAACTCCAATTTTTGTTATCATGAGACTGACTGTTGACTTTTAAGCCTCTGTGTCCTATGCAGTTTACAAATCAGCAAGTGCCTGCAGGAAAAAAGTGCTTTAAATATTGGACTTATTTCAGTGTAATTTCCTTCTCTCTTGGCTCTTGGCTCTTAAGGTCCAAGCTGCCTTAGTATCTCCCCAATGTCTTCAAACAGAAGTTCTTTGTTTTTATTTTTAAATTTTTATACTTTATCCAGATTTTAAAGTTGTTCTTGGCAAGGAGGTTGGTCTGAAGGAAACTAGTCTGTCATGACTAAAAGCAGGCATCCATTGTACTTACTTTTGTCATTGCCTTCTATTTTAAGACCAGTGATTTTAGCTTTCCCCTTATATTAGTAAAATATTTTCCTTTCTCAGTAAGTGTATTTATAGATGCCCTTTAGCTTACATTGAGATTATGTCCCAATAAACCCATCATAAATTGAAGATACCATAACTCAAAAACGCCTTTGGTACACCTAATGCACCAAACATTATGGCTTAGCCTAGCTTGTTTCTCCTGAGTGTATATTGCTTCCGTAACACTGTAAAGTTGAAAAATCATAAGTTGAACTATCATAAATTGGGGACTGTCTGTATTATGAGGAATGTAGAAGTTGTAACAAAATGCAACAAGTAGTATAATAAATACTGGTTTCCCTTCCTAGTGTGTAACTATATTCAAATCAAGAAGAGTTGACTTAAACGAAAGTAGTAAGTAAATAGCAGTACAGATGGTGCTTGGAAATGGTACAAATGGTTGTGATGAGGTTCAATTTGTTTTATAGAGAGAGAAATAGAAACCCACAAAAGTCATTGTCTTGCCTAAAATTACACAGAATATACATGGAATGGCTGATATCATGAGTCAGGTCTCTTGGTTCCCAATTCAGTGCTTGATCTGCTCTAACACAGAGCTCTGTCAGTACAGGCTCTTCTGCCTCCCTGACTGGCTCTCAGATAGGTTTCTTTTCTCTAGTTTATTTTCCATTTTGTTCTGAATTCTTCCATGTGTATCCTAAAACTATTTTTATAATTGTCTTTTAGTTACTAGATTGTAAAAAAAGAAAGAAAGTATGTCTAGGCCTAACCCACAAGTGTGTTTGTGTGTGTGTGTGTGTGTGTGTGTTTGTGTGTGTGTGTGTGTGTGTGCACGTGCTTCAAATCCTTGTCAGTTTTTACTAGTAGTTTCTATATAATGTCTGAGCCTGTGAGATTCAGGGTGATTGATCTTCTAAATGCTTGGCTCCTTTTAAAACTGCATGCAAAAGAATGACCAGCTCTGTGGAATTTAGTGTTACTAAATCTCCTCTCCATTTGCTTAATTGTATTATTTGCCTGGGGGATGCTGTTTAAATGTGGAGCCAAGTCAGCTGAATGAAAAGTGATCCTGGTACAAGAAAATAATGATGTGTCTCTTTTGCTAAATAACAGCCTCCCCCCTCATCTCCAGATGCTTGGAACCACACCCTCATTTTTTTATGGAGGCAAGTGAGGGTGGTGCCCGGCTTGGTCTTGGCTGTCAAGTATGTGGGCCAGAGAGTGGGCAGACCACTGCAAGGGGAACTGGAGCTTGGATTTGGGGAGTGAGCAGGCACTGAGGACACTGTGAGTGACTGGAGAGGCAGAGTCCCTGGCCTTCCCTCTGCTGCTTCAGGCCATTTCTCACCTCTGCCCAACCAAGCAGCTGAAAACCAAAGCTATCGGTTAGCGATTCAGTTTTGAAAGTTGTCAACATTGGAGGGAACTTTGAGGGGATCATCGGCTTCCTGCTTATCTTAAAAGATCACTGGGACTTAGTACTTAAAATTTCTAGACTAGTGTTTTTTGAACAATGTCATTATGCAACCCTCCACAGAATACCTCTCGTCCATTTGACCTACCTTTTTGGGGCTCTCTGAGGTCAAATGAGAGCATGTGATGCAGTATTTACTGGGTGCCCACTATGTGTCAGGCTGCCAGGCACTGGTCTACGCTCTGGGATGGTGGCATTGAAGAAAACAATGAGATCTGCCATTGTGGAGTTGACATTCAGGATGGGGTGGGGTAAGAAAAGACAAATAAGTAAAATATGTGAATGGCACAATAAATGGAAAGTGTTATGAAAAAAAATAAAATGGGGACGGGAGATAGGGAAGGCTGGGTGGGGGTAGGGCTGTTGTATCAAATAGAGTGTTCAGGGAAGGCCTCCCTGAGGAGGCGAAGGGGATGAGCCTTGAGGTTTGGGGTGTATGGGGTGGTAATAAGTGCCAGCTAAGCTGGTGGTCTTGAATGCTAGTGGGTGTCAGAATTGTGGTAACATAATCTTCTGTGCCCTGCCCCCCGAGGTCTAAAGCAGGGCCTGGCACTCTGCTTTCCTGGAAAGCTCCCTGTGCAATTCATGTGAGTGTCAAAACCCACTTTTTTTTTTTTAAGTATTATTTTGAACTTTCTGTACTTTGAAAGCCTAGAAAAGAATTATTCCAAGGACAAGTGATTTTCACATTTCAAAGAGAACGGATTTTCTTATGCACTGCCATCTTGTTGGCAAGTGCAATTTCCAGTGCCTAAAGGTAGGAAACAGGCAACTATTGCGTGCCTGCCGTGTGCTGGGTACATTCCCCATTTGCTGTCATATTTGATCCTCCTGACACTCTCTGGGGCTGAGTGTCACATCAGCACAGTGTGGTCCGGAGATGGCAGGCGACTCACTGATTCGAAGGAGTAGACACCACGTTCAGTGCTCACCCACTTCAGAATGAGCCTTGGCTTGGAGAAGCCGGTGTGCAGGCTCGCTTGGGCTCCCCCATGCCAGGGTCAGCACCTTCATCTATCTGACCCGAGTTTTTGCAGACGAGAGCTGGATTCTCAGTGAAAATTTTTCTCAATAAATGTTTCTTAGAACAATTCCTGGGTGTCAGGCATTTTGAAAAACTGCTGACTTTCTGAATGAAAAAGGACCTCAGAGATCACGAAGCTGCCCAAGAGTAAGAAAAATGTGTGTGTCTGCCACCATCTTTTCCTCTTCCCTTCACATCCATGGGAAGCATCAGTAAATGATGGTTACATCCTTTCTAAAAAAAACCCCAGATGCAACCTCGGAACCCTCTTCAACTCAATTTACTAGCTAATAGATATTGATTCATTGAACGTGGCTCACAAAAAAGAAACTTATTTGCCATCTGTTATCTGAACAATTCCTTCTTTAACACATCAGAAAAGCCAGGCTCAGTGGGGTCATAGTTTATCAAAGGCACACAGTTAGTAGAGTTGGATCTCATACCAGGCCTCTGCTTTTTTTTTAGCTAGTCACTTGAGTGGTTAGGAATCTCACTCCTCAAAGTCAGATATGTAACATGTAAAATGATAAACAACCATCAACAATACTCAGTTTCTAAATCAAGCCATTTGATCCTGGTGGCAGTAACATAGCATCAGCTTTTGTCTTTGGAGCGGCCCCAAATTCTGGGAGACAGTAGAGGGCAAGACATGGGTCGTCCAATGGCCCTCCTTGGTCATGTCTCTCTGTGCTGGCAACTACTGCTGTTACCCATCCTCTGGTCTTCAGTCATCACCCTCCTGCTGGCATGCTGATACCCAAGTCCATGTCCCTCATTCAATCTGATAATTGGTCTGGATCCCTAGAGTTTGCTGCTAGGTTATTCTCTATTGTCTTTAGTAAAGTTCCTTCACATCCAACTCTCTCTCCTTCAGCCACTGGCCCCGTGTCCTTGCTGTTCTTCAAGCATGTGGGGTCTTTCTGCACTTTTTGTGTCCTTGGATGGAGGGTATTCGGTGAGGTTGTCTTAGGCTTGATTTTTCCAGCCCACCTTTTTCTCTGTGGTTCTGTCCTTTTTCTGGGTCTCCACTCAGTATCTGAGGCCCAGGATCATCTATTCTCAGATCCTGTAGATCAGCCAGGGGGATATGAGGTCTCTTCTCCTTCTGCTAGCACTCAGCCTGGGAAGGGATGGGAGAATTGCTGCTGGGTCCCTGTTCTAACAATGCAGTTATATCCACATAGCAATGAGTCTAGGTTCAGGGTCGCCCCCATCCCCAGCATCCACCTGCTGAGGCCTTAATTGTGTCTCAGGAGGGAAACTTTGACAATATGGGTCCATCACCTCTCCTCCCACATCCATTGTTATACAGGAGTCCTTTCTTCTCTCATCTCCCCACACTGGAGACAACTAAATGTTTCTAGACTTCAAAAAAAACAAGATTCTTGTTTCTTTCTTTGTTGACTTATTTTGTCCTGAGACAATGAACTCATGGAGGCCTTACTTGAAGAAAAGGCCAAAGGAATAGTAGGAGAGGAAAGAAAAAGAACGCAATATTTCAAAATGTTATTCCGTCACGTCAAATCGCCTCAGAAGTCTAGAGTTCAAAACTTGCCTACTGACTTTCTTCTTGAGACTGCCACACTACAGCTGGTACGCCAAATCTGGCCTGCTGCCTGTTTTTGTGTTGCCTGCAAACCAAAAATGGTTTTTATAGTTTAAATGGTTACATTTAAAATTGTTGTGAGGTAACATCTAATATCTTCTCTTTGCTTCTTGGTCCATAAATTCTAAAATACTCATTCTACAGCCTTCTAAGAAAAAGTCCGCTGACCCTGGTGTAGAGCACTTGGTGGGGCGGGGAGGGACATTTTCTCTCAACTCTCTGAGGCTACTGGAGGAATAAACTATTACTGGTTTGTCTTTGCTTATGCACACTCCAACTCCTTAGAATAAAATATCATTGACTGCTTAGCCCTCGCCAGTTGTCCTCAATTCCAGGTCAGTTGAAAAGGATAAAACTCCAGAAAAGTTGGTGAGGGAGGATCTTCCTAATAAAAAGTCCCCTTCGGTATGACTGTTGCCCTTAGTAGCCCCCGGGAGCAGACCGTTCCCTCTTTGGGAAGCTGCTTCCCACTAGCAGTGACATGTGGAAAATCTACTATGGACATGAAGTTTCCTGCCTGTAAGCTTGCCTTTTGGCATTGTCCCATGGAATACATTGGGAAACAAATGTGATTCTCACAATATGGTTCACCCGACAGGAAAATATGTCACTCGAGTCAATGAATAATATATGTTGCTATACATTTTTAATAAAATGAACAAATTGTTTCTGAGTATTTGGAAGACTCAAGTCTTCATTTGCTAGTTCATTTTGAAACCATTATGGTTCTGTGTATTACTCCGTACAAAGATGTGAAATTAACCATCATAATTTCTTCTGCGGTCTGAAAGTTGAACAAGTTAATGTTTCACCCAAATTAGCTTCTTTCCCTTCACATTTGCTCTATCATTAACCTTCCCTATTTGAGTCTGCAATAAAAATTACATCATGATCAAATTCAAGGAAAGGTTTTGTGTAAGCCATGCTTAACGCAGATATTTATTACTGGGCTTGAGGGGCAGGAGTCAGATTTATTTGGGTAATTTGCTCACAATTTATGCTCCGACTATTTTGGACTCCTGAACACACCAACGCATGCTCCCATGTCAACCCATTGCCATAGTGATGGGCACATCAACTACACCCTTAGAGTTGGGTTTTGCTGACATCTGTAAACTGAGCTCATTGAGCAAATCTTTTTGGCATGGCCAGTCTACTTTGAACTGGGAAAATTCATCTTCTTAGGTTTGGTTAGGCCACTGGCTATACCAATTTGATTATTTTGACTTTCTTTTGTAGAGTTAGTAGTGAGGATAACAATAAAGACTAAAATTTAAAGCACATATAATATATGTAAAGGTCAAGCCTTCATATATATTTCTCTCTTGATTCTTGGGCACCCTGTGGACTAAGAACATAACTAAGAACAAAAACACCATTTCTGTTTAAAAGAAGGGAATTCCAAGGCTCAGAGAGGGGAAATGGATCAGCGGGGACCACACAGCTGGTGAGTGGCCAGCTCCTCAGTCTTTTAGCTTTACCCCCCCCCTTTCTAGGTCATGCTATTTCCTCTGTTTGTTTGATGGTCAACATTTGAGGGGTTCAGATGATCCCTGTTGTGGTTAGACAGCCTGAGTGTGTTTAAGGTACCTGAAAGAAGAGTGTTTATGGAGTTTCGAATGGGCTTAAGCATCTTCAGTTCTGAATTTAGAAGCAATTTTGCTTTTTTTGAGGTTTTGGTCAAATTACTTGAGGCAAAATGAACTTCTTTGTTCAAAGGAAATAGATGTTTTTAAAAGTCTTACAAAATAGACCCATAATGCTTTTTGAGACTCAAATAACTCTGTCCCAAAACATTTAAATGAATTAAATGTAAGTGGATTAGAAACAGACAGATTGTCTTTCTGTGAACTACGCCCAGGCCAGACACAGAAGGAGAAGCATGCAGGGAAACATGTTTTGGGTTTCCTTGGATTCTGGCACTCACGCATCTTAGCCTCACTTCTATTTCTGATAACAGAATGAAGACGAAATCTGGGCTTAACCGAGACTATCGCTTTGTAGCTTTCCACTATGCTTCTCTGAATGTGACTGTGTTTAATCTTTACCACATTGAATGGTATTACCCCTCCCCTCAATAGGTAGCCATTTAATGAGGCCTGTTGGGGTGATGGTGCTTGACTTGGCACGCCCATTGTCTTTGACTTTTGAACCTAAAGGATGTACAGGTAACATCAATTAGCAGGGACATGATGGGGAGGTTTTGGTGGGTTGTAAGTAACGGTGGCTGAGTATGAGATTTAGAGTCAGATGAACGGGGGTTAATCCCAGCCCTCTCACTCCCCTGTTACATAAGTAAGCATGCAATCTTTTCCAACCTGTTTCCTCAGCTGTACAGTGAGAAAAATCATAGAGTCGCTTATTGTTATTAAATGGGACAATCTATGTCAAGAGTGTATTTAGCTGCATGTATAGCACTTAATAGGTACCAGATAGCTATTCAGTGTCATCAATATGGTGGATGTTGGTTGCTTTACTTCTTTGACTTTGTGGCCCTTTCCTTTACTAATAGCACCTGATTTTCCTTCAGGGAGCTCCTCCTCCCCCACCACCCAGAGTCCTGCTGGGATTGTCAGTTAAGGTGACCTTTCCTCAACAGACAAGGAAGTGGGCTGGTGCCCTAAGATAGGCGGATAAATTGCCTCTTTTGGGATTTGAGGCTGGAGCCTAGAAACTCAAGGACTGAAAGTGGCTGAAGTCTTAAGTGGTTTCTGCTGCCTGGGTCCCCATGAGGCCCCAATCCCTGGCCTTTCTAAGGCTTTGTTGGTCAGCTTTTCCTTAGATCCTATGAACCGCTAAGTGTGTGTGTGTGTGTGTGTGTGTGTGTGTGTGTGTGTGTGTGTACAATTAAACAGTGCCATTGTTACTCAAGGTCTGATTAATTGTATTGTTGTTTATTTCCTAACTGATAAATTTCATCATCATTATTATCAGTACATGCCTTAAGTAAAGAACTTATTTTTAAAATTGTAAATGTGCAACATAATTTAAGGGAAAACCATAAAGAAAAGCACCCTAAAAGGAAAAAAAAATGGTCTACAATTTTTTAACGTAGAGATAACCCCTCTTAACATTCTTGTAAATATGTGTTTTTGTATATTTCTGTGAAATGATTTTTATGAACATCTATGCACATTTGAAGATGATGTCAGAGGGAACAATGTGTGGGAAAGTATTTAGGGTCACTGTAGCAAGTTATTTGTGGAAATTTTGGGTGAGCTAGTGACAGAATTTTTATAGGAGACATTTATGTTGGTACTGAACCTTAGACTCTTAAGTATGGCTCTGATGGTCACTTAGGTCATTCCCCTGTCCTATCTGCCCAAGAGTTCCACTCCTTCAATCCATGGGCCAAGTGGTAACCTGGTTGGCCATCTCTAGTTCTTGGGAACTCAAGATGATCCATTCCCTTCTTGAAGAAGTCTCTCCAGCAGATGGATAACTGGTAGCATAGAGGGTGGATGGTCAGGGGGTGAGGTGCTGAACACACGAGAGCTAGAAGACAGTGAGCTATCACTGAGGCCACCTCCTCTTCGCTGAACACTGGACATGTTTTCTGTGCAACCAGGTCATATTTGACCCTGGAATAAAGTCCTAAAGGATGCAAATAAAGGGAAAAAAAAGTCATCATTACCCTCAATTTTAGACAAATGACTATTTCTTTGGTAGAACATTGAATGAAAGCTTGCCTCTAGAGACCAGTCTTTATGAAATATACATTCAAATGCTAGAACCATCCTCACTTTGATGATTTCTCCCCTCTCCTTTATACCCTCTCAGATGTAAACCTGAGGCCAGACATGCACATAGCAATTTCACACCTTTCATCTTGCACTTATTCCAAGGCATATAGACACTGGCATGCCAGCAGAAACCATGAAGTAGCCTGTATGTATGTATGTATGTATGTATGTATGTATGTATGTATGTATGTATTTTAAAAGAAATGGTGAAAACAAAACAAAAAAGCGTGTTCTTCTGGGAAATCATAGTTGGAGTCTCTGAAGTTGAGTGTTTATGTCTGCAACTCCCCTGGGCTAAGCCTGGAGATGTGGAATTCTAAAATTGAAACCACAGACTCAGACTCAGAGCTGTTAGCCTCGGAGGCTCTAACCATGCATGACAAGGCAAGTATGCTGAGTGGTCCACACTGGTAGGAGCACATCAGCCTACAGAACTGGCTGCAGTGATAGCTGTCACTCAACCAGTACAGATTCCATCCCATCAATCTGTTAAGAGGGTCCTTCAGCTCCTATGCACAATCTCAGGGCACATCTTTACAGAGAGCAAGAACATTCAACTCAGTTTTATCAGGTATAATATCTATTTGGTTGTACTTAAAAAGACAACTGTGTTATAAAGGAGGCTTCTCTTCTTTATCTCTTGACCCAGAGATTTTATATATTTCCTGTGCAGCACTTGTAAAAGTGATGAATACTGCATTAGTAAAGTGGCCATTTACATTAGTCATTATTGCACTTACTAATGCAGCCCTTTAATAGAAATTGTTTTAAAATTAGCTTCAGTCTTTATAACTTGGAAGTGTTTGCAAAGATAATTTTATGTTACTGGTAGAATTTATTGTGGTATCATTCTTAGCAGTTATAAACTATGTGAAAAGCGTTCAGTGAGATACATCGACCGTGACTTCTCAGGATGTGGTGGCAGCATACCTCGGAGAGAGGCTGGGAGTTGGCTTTCTAGTGCAGCACATTGATTATAAGCGTCTTGGAGCCAGGCTGCCAGGGTTCCGATCCAGGCTGTGCTGCTCGTTCACCTCGTGGCCTCACACAAGTCTTTTCATGTCCCTGAGCCTTGGTTTTCTCATTTATAAAGTGGGGTTAATAACAGGATCAACTCATGAGTCTGAGGTGAAGATGAAATAAAATATTATGCAAAGGCCTTACATGCCCTAATCACTCCAAAAATATTACCTGTTTATTACAGTCAGCATTGCTATGGTGGTATTCTTGTTACAAACCAGTAGTAGAAAGGGTGTAGACTATACAATAGAAGCTGACTGCTCTGATCTTTTCAATTTGTGAAATAAGAAAAGATTTCTTTTACTAAATATCATCCTGTGGGTTCCAGAAACTCATTTGTTATCAACTTTATCTGCCAGTTAAATACTGTCTGAGACCACCTTTATGTAAGGAACTGAGCTGGGCTCTGTGAGAGCATCGTGGGCCTTCAACACGGGTCCAACTTAATTGGTGAGTATATGGCATGTCCTCTGGTATGTCGCGTTGTAGGCCAATGGCCCAATAGCCAGCGCTTGGCAGCCCAAAGGAGGGAGCAGTGGCCACGGCTGGAGAGGTCAGTGGAGACTGCTGAGAGAGGAATCTTGGTCTTGAAGGGTGTTTAGATTTTAGGCAGGTGGGGAGGAATAATGAAGGCATTCCAGAGGGGAGACTCTACCAGAAGGCAGGGGGCCCAGTCACAATTTGGGTGAGAGCAAGAAGTAAACTTAATGGTGTGTGTAAATGTGTTCCATGAGAACGTATGGCTGCAGGCATGAATCGTTCCGCAAGTTCTAAAAATGCCCTGAGGATACAGTTTCTCTTCTCTCTCTCTGGCTCGTCCCTTGTTCTCTGAAAGGGATCAGTTCTTAGAAGGGATTGCCTCTCCTAGAGGCAAAATGGCTGCAGAAGCAGTGTCTTCATCCTTCTCAGCTCCAATGGTGACAATGCTGACCAAGGTCTGATTTGATCTTGTGCTTATCGCTGAGCTAATCACTCTGGCCAGGGGAATGAAATATAATTGGCCATGTGTAAGATACCAGTTGGTTAACCTAAATAGGGGGAAGGGGAATCCCCAAATGTAAAATGAAAACTGCTGCTGACAGTAGCTAAGTAGAGCAGGATTCTGTGGAGGGAAATGCTTTTCACCAGAGGAGATGTTCTTATGTTTAGATTTAGTCTCTTGAATTTGATACCTGATTTACAACAACCTGAAAATTGAGAAACCTGTTACATACATTGGAGATACTGAGTTTAATTCTTTGTACCCTTTTACATTAAAAAATGTACAATTGGGAGCAGTTGTCTTGGTCAAAACGAGTAATATTGGATTTACTTCATGGCAAACTGTGACCCCTTCATCCTCTTTGAGTACTTCACTTTTTATAATACAAGAGACAGGATATGACTGAACAGGCCATAATTGTTGCTTTAAAGATTTTTTTAAGATTGCAGCTAACTTATTTTCTCTGATTCCCTTGGTCCTTTGAGTAATTTTGGAGCTGGTTCTCTATGTTTTGGTGGCACTCAGTTTCCTTAAAGTTGAGGAAGTAATGTCAGGGTTTTCAGAAGGGAAGCACTAATGAAAAGAATTGGACTGCATTTTAAAACCGGTATTTTTATACTGATGAGAATCCTCCTATTTCCTCCTCCGTGGAAAGTCTTTATCCAGTTTCTTATTGCATGGGAAGTTCTGACAACAACTCCATGCAAGATGGGTTGACATTTCTCTTTCATGGTAGCCCTTTTGGCCGAAGGTGTGATAATGATGACAATGATGAATATGGCTGAAGCAAAAGCTATCATCTATTAAGCACAATGTGATAAGGGTTTTCCATTTGTTGTTTTATTTAATCATCACAATAACCCTCTTAGGTTCAACCCGTTATCTTACTTTTATAGATGAGGCAATGAGACTTGGAAAGGCTAAATAATTTGCTCAAGGTGACACAGTTATGAAGAGATGTAGCCAAGATACAAAGGCAGGCCCACCTTCCAAATATACCTATCCACGTGAGCCTGTGTCTTTGCAGATTCTATAAAATGCTATTTGATGGTGACCCTTTTGATTAGTACCAATTTCACTTGCCAAAGTCACATTAATAGTATTCATCATGAGACTGTGAGCTAAGTATCCTGACACACAGGATGGTATTGTTGGGAGCATCAAACATGGTAGCCCAGAGCTAGGCTAAACCATTTTTTACGTTTTCTGTACATGCTAGTTTTGTTCTGCACAGCCGCATCTGCAGTTCCCTTTTCCGGTGATAGCGCCACTGTCAGAGATGAGTCCTGCGTGGTATGCCTAAGGTTCTCCCGTGGCTTTGTGGCACTCTTGCTGGTCTATATCCACCTACAGTGGTGTACTTGGGAGATGCTGCCTCAGCCACATGCTGAGCTAAACCAGCCATCTTCGGGGTGCCTTAGGCAATAACCTAGTCCCAGTTCCTAGTAGGACAGTAATTGATGTTTCTTTCTGCCATTTGAGATGAAGAGCTCAATTTTATGGTAGTTGGTGTGCTAAGATCACTAAATGAATCAATGAGTGGAAACATATTCCCTTACATGTAATAATAACCTCTTGGGGAGGCAGTAGATAACAGTGGTGAAGAGTTACATTCCTGCCAGCTTGGTTTCAATCTTGTCTTCCCCATTTATAGCATGAGTAATTTGGGGCATGTCTTTAAATTTCTGAGTCCCAGGTTTCCTCATTTGTAAATAGTAACCTTTTATTTTTTCTTAATGAATTGGTTCTGATGCTTCACTAAGAAAATTTGCATATTAAGTTCTCAATAAATGATAACTATTATTAATCAGTTCATTTGTGCTCCGGGATAGGCTTTTGTACAGCCAGTTCTGCTATGATGCCTGTTTCATAAATTCACATTTGTTCCACTAAGATTGATATATTAAGGAAAAATTCAAGCACAACACAGATTTTACATTTGAGTTTGCTGAATTTTGTACAGGACAAATGATTTGTGAACTCTGGAAACTACACCCAGTGGAATGAAGACATGTAGGAATACACAAAACGCACACACCTCAAACACCCACCACCCTCCTCAGGTCGCCAGGGATGTTATAAACCACACCTTCCACACGTGGTGCTACAACTTTCCGTCTAATTTCAAATAACTTCGTTCCACCACTACACAATAATAGCTCACAAGCTGCAACCCTACCCACATCCACATCCACTAGCAAATATCAGGTCTTTTTCAAGGTAAACTGCCATATTTATTGTAGTACTATGTCTTTCTCAACCATTTAACACATGTAAAAATGTGTTACATTTTATGAGGCTCCTATCTTTTTTAAAAAATGTGTCATTGGTGAAGATTTTGCGTGTTGTGCTCCAACACCTTTTTTCCCCGGATGTCCTGTGGGTTTTAGTGTGTAATTTTGTATAGCGTGGTGATTTTTAGTAATGCATGTTCCTAAAACAGGAACATCAGTTCCTACAGCAGGACTGATGGTACTGGCCATTCATCTATCAAACACTGCCCCTGTTCTCAAAGGGGGTTTGCAGTTATGTAGGGTGAATCGTGCAACCAAATTTTAACTTAGATCACTGGCACCGGATCTAAATGCTAATGGTGTAACTGCAGAATTGGGTGTGCTGTGTCGATCATGGCCGGGCTCTCGCTCCCTGGAAACTTCCTCGCTTTCTCAGAGAAGCTAACTGGAAGTCATGGTTGGCATAGCCTGGTATGTGCTGACCTTTCTTCACAGAAGTTTGCCAGCACTTTCACTTCTCTCTTTTCATCTCTCCAGTGCTTGAATCCCTGAAGATACAAGCACGTGATACCATTTTTCTGCTTGAATTGGCAGCGACTTCTGGTAGTAAAGATGCCTTAAATTGGCATAGTGTTTTACGATTCTTTTCAATGTACTTTTACGATGAATTAGTCTACTTTATTATTTTAAATATCTGGGGAGATTGGTAAAGCTGTCTTCTTTTCATTATGGAACATCTAGTATGGGAAGAGCACATAAATATGTATGGCCCCATTTTCCATTTCATGCCATGGCAGATATTATTAGTCAACCCTAAATTTCTTTGCTCTGTGAGCTTGAATTTTCTTGAGACAGCGCTCCACCTAGCTCCTACCAGTGTGTTAGGAATAGGAAGTGGTATCTATTTGCCTTCTAAGATCTAGATTTTTGAGCTTCTTAGGGCAGAATGTATCTCTAGTCTCCATCACAGTAGGCATGAATGAATGTTTAATGAGGTGGACTGAGTGACTGAGGAACCAGGCAAGACAGGTTATGTGATGTCCTCATGGTGAGATGTCTATATTTTATGATATGTGTTAGGCAGTGCAATGTTAAGAATGTGCTGTTAGCTGCAACACCCCCAGGCAGCCAATTCCCTAATCAGGAAGTCACACTCCAGGGCTAGTGAGCCAACAGTCTGATCAGAAAGCCCATTTGGCTCTCTTTAGCTCCTTTGTCCATATCATGGGCTCTGGGATTTGCATAAAGAGTGCCAGAGATGGGTTTCTCTTGATGAGATGAGTGGCTTGTCCATTCATGATTCATGTTAGAAATGGGCTTTCACTGGTAAAACTAGTGTAGTCATTATGTGTGTATTGGTTTTGAAATATACTCAGGACAATGTCTCATCCTCACATTAAACAGGTTGTAAAACCTACCTGGAGCCTGTTCATTGGGCCTGGACCCTGAGGCATGACCGAAAGTGAGACTGTGCTCAGTCACTGGTGCAGAGCTTTCTGATATCTGAGGCTGACGATATGAATGACACAAACTTGACTCTAGACTATTGAGCATCTACCTTGAGTCAACCTTTCATGCAAGCTATGGTCAGCATGCCTGAGAAGTCAGAGAGCTGGGAGCTCATCAACATCATAGTACAGGCTGGGCGAACTCTTTTGTGCATCTTTGCCAATTAATGTTTGTTTATAAAAGGGCTTCCCATGGGGCAGATTTAGGCTGAAATTTGTTTTCAGTTGGAAGGTTGTGGGATAGGGCTAATCCTCACATTTAATCAATGGCAGTTATCTATCCTCCAAAAACTAATACTTCAGCATGAGTAGCTTATGTCAGTTCAGAACTCTAAAGTCATACAGAAAAAGAGGTCAAATCTGCAACCACCACCCACATCAGTGCCCTTTTTTTTTTTTTTTTTAGTTTCAGGTGTACGAAGCAATGTACTAGTTAGACAATTACACCCCTCACAAAATGATAACCGCCCCATAATCTATTACCCCTCTGATATTGT
>NW_017731570.1:604383-608518 GCF_001890085.2 Hipposideros armiger | reverse complement strand
GGAGATTTTCTTATTTTCTAATGAAACATTGAAAATACAGTCCCCTGTAATACTGTTTTAGATGCTTCCCACATGTGTAATTTGAAGGATTTCCTGATTTCTATTTTTAAAAATATTTTTATTA
Organism: Hipposideros armiger; assembly: GCF_001890085.2. Lineage (NCBI taxonomy): Eukaryota > Metazoa > Chordata > Mammalia > Chiroptera > Hipposideridae > Hipposideros > Hipposideros armiger. The sequence goes on along the minus strand of NW_017731570.1, from coordinate 608,394 downwards.
AAGTATAGCTAACAAACAATATTATATTAGTTTCACAAGTACACCATAGTTACTCAACATTTACATACCTTTATTTTTATTTATATACATTTATATATATTATAAAGAAGTGATCACCATGATAAGTCCAGCAATCATCTGACACTGTATCACACTATCACAATATTATTGACTATATTCCCTATGCTGTACATTACATCCCCATGACTTGTTTTATGCCTGGAACTTTGAACCTTTTATTCCCCTTTTTCTTTCCCCTCCTTTTCAAAATTTTCAATTACAGTTGACATTCAATATTATTTTATATTAATTTCAGGTGTATAGCATAGTGGTTAGACACTTATATAATTTAAGAAGTGATCCCCTTGACTAGTACCCACCTGGCACTATGCATAGTTATTACCATATTATTGACTATATACCCTATGCTTTACTTTACCCCTATTTTGTAACTACAAGTTTGTACTTCTTAATCCCTTCACCTCTTTCACCCTGCCCTCCAATCTCATCCCATCTATCACCTCAATAAATATAGTACCTATCTGAAACCATATGCAGTTATTACAATATCATTGACTATATTCCTATGCTATACTTTACATCCACATGACTACTTTGTAACAACCAATTTATACTTCTTAATCCCTTCCCCTTTTTCACTCACCCCCAACCCCCCTTCCATCTGGCAATCATTAAAATGTTCTCTGTATCTATGAATTTGTTTCTGTTTCATTTATTTGTTTATTTTGTTCTTTCGATTCCACTTATAAGTGAAATCATATGACATTTGTCTTTCGCTGTCTGACTTACTCCACTCTGCACAATACCCTCTAGATCCATCCATTTTGTCACAGATGACAAGATTTCATTCTTTTTAATGGCTGAATAATATTCCATTGTATCTATGTACCACCTCTTCTTTATCCATTTATCAGTTCAGGGATACCCAGTTGCCTTCATATTTTGGCTATTGTAAATAATGCTGCAATGGACATATGGATGAACATGTCCCCTCAAAGTAGNGGCAAATGTTAATAGAGTGCTATGTTCTAGGAAAAAAAGTAGTGATTATGACAACTTTTAAACAAGCGGAAGTAAAGAGTCTTGAGGGAATTGTAGCCTTCTTTTAATGTTCACTAGTGGAATGCTGGTGGGTTAATTTCTTTTAGCATTTCAATTAGTCTTTCCTGCAGGTGAATCAGCAAGAGGGTTCATATCCCCTCTTACCTATGGTACCTAATGGGGACTCTATAATTTGTTGAGTGAATGAGCAGTTAACAGAGGTAGACATTTATGTTCCTAAACACTGCTAAAAAGCTGCTCTCTATAAGCAAAGAACTAAGATTCAATATAAAACTCTTGAGAGCTGGGGTACTAGGCTGTGAAGTTAGTAAAATAGGTGGTAAAAGAAGAGAAGAAAGCATGAAGCACCTTAGTATGCTTGAACCAAGAGGATCTTCTGCCCTCCACCCGCTCCAGATTCTCTAGCTAAGGGGCCATCTCTCCCTCCAAGTCATATTAAACCCCTTCACCATGTTTCCATCTCTGTATTTGTCACAATCTGAAGCTGTTTTGTCCATTTGTTCCATAGCTAGGATGTGCACTCTGTGAGAACAGGGATTTTTAACTAATTTGCTCAGTGTTGTATCCATAGACCTAGAACAGTGTCCAGCCTTGAATAAATATTTGTGAAATAAGTGAATGTATGCTGATGGCTAGTGAAAAGTGTGCACACAAAGGACTGGAGATTTGAAAGGAAGCTTCTGAGGATCCCATCTTCTATGGTCTAGTTTGTTCATTCTTTCTATTGTCAATGCATAGTAAGTAGGGTGGCTTCTAGATTTTTACTTCTTTGAATCAAGCCTCTTTGTGAACTTGTGCACAAAACTTTTTGTGGACATGTTTTCATTTCTATCAGGTAATTATCTAGGAGTAGAATTTCTGGGTCATTGATTAATGAATGTTTACCTTCATAAGCAACTATCACACTGTTTTCTAAAGTCACTTCATCATTGTACATTGCCACTAGCAGTTGCAGTTTTTCCACATTTTTGCCAAGAGTGGTATTGTCAATTTTTAAAATTTTAGCCATTCTGGAGTAGATAGTGGTATCTTGTTGTGGTTTTAATTTGATTTTCTTTATTGACGAAGGATATTGATTTATGTCCTACGTGACCATTTGTATATCTACTATTGTGAGTTATGTGTTTAAATATTTTACCCATTTTTCTTTTTGCTGGATTCTTAATCTTATTGAATTTTATGTGTTCTCTGTATGTTTTGGATACAAATATGTTGATAGATATATATGTTGTGAATATTTTCCACCAGTATGTAGTGTATCTTTTACTTTTCTTGTTGATGACGTTTAAAGAGCAGATGTTTTTAATTTTTATGAACTTCATTTTATCATTTTCCCATGATTCGTACTTCTTTTATCCAATCAAGAAATCTTTACCTACCCTAAACTGGCAAAAATGGTTTCCTAACTTAAGTTTTATAGTGTTAGTTTTACATTTAGGTCTATAGTCATTTTGAATAAATTTTTGTTTATAGTATGATGTAGGGGTAGGTGCGTAGGGGTAGGTGCTCATTTCTTGAAATAACATACCCAGTGATTTTAGCACCATTTGTTGGAAAGATCATCCTTTACGAAGTCATTCTTTTGTTGTAATTCAATTGTTCATATATTTGTGTGTCTATTTTTGTTCCATTTCCATGTCTATATTTATGCCCTTATCACACTGTCTTGATTACTTTCTCTTACTAGTAGGTATTAAAATCAGACAGTATAAGCTCTCCAACTTTATTCCTCTTTATCAAAATTGTTTGGGCTATTTTAAGTTTTAGAATCAGCCCATCAATTTCTACAAAGAGCATACATACTAGAATTTAGATTGTGATGATCTTGGATCAATTAATCTATTTGAGGGAGAAATGACACCTTAACACTATTAAAACTTTCAACCCATGAACATGATATGTCTCCCCATTTAGTTAGGTGTTCTTAAAATTTTTTGTGAGTTATATTTTTTAGTTTTCAGTATGTCTGTTTTATTCACAGATGCTTTATACTTTGTAAATGGGTGTTTTTTTCTTTTACAAAAATAACCCTTTTATTTTGGAATAGTTTTAGATTTACAGAAACATTGGGGGAATAGTACAAAGATCTCCTGTGTATCTCTCACCTAGTTTCCTCATGGATCAACGCTTTGCATTACCATTATACTTTTGTCACAACCAGGAAACCAGCATTGGTATACTACTATTAACAGAACTCCAGCTTTGTTCAGATGTCACCAGTTTTTCCACTAATGTCCTTTTTCAGTTCCAGGATCCCATCCAAGCTACCACATTGCATTTAGTCATCCCATCATCTTAGTCTCCTCTGGTCTGTGGCAGGTTCTCAGACTTTCCTTGTTGCTATGACCCTGATAATTTTGAGGAGTACTGGTCAGGCATTTTATATGATACCCTTCATTTAGGATTAATTTGATGTTTTTTTTTCTTATAATTGGATTTGAATTTGGGGTAGAAAAAGCACAAATGTAAAGTGTCCATCTCGTTACAACAAACGCTCCTTTTGATTTTGTTAGTTTCTGAGCTATGAGAAAGATGGACTCTAGTGTCAAATACTTTTGTGTTATCTCCAGCAGAACCCTTGAACCCTATTTTCTTGTCCCTCCTGTATTGATGCTTTCTTGACAAAATCTGAGGGTGTGGAAGAGGGGTGAGGATTGTTGGGATGAGTCACTTGTTGGTACGTTTGGATTCAGCTCTGCCGCTCCATGGTTTCATCAAAGGTTCAGCTGGCTTCTTCTTATCTGCTGAAATGATCTCTGTTCATGGTTGAAGTCCACTCCTGTCCTTCTGTACCCAAACTGAGCTGAGGCTCCCCTCGCTTACTAAGGCCTCTTTTCTCTCTGTAAGCCTGTTATTCAAGGCTTCTAACTGCCCTTTACTAGCTCCTTAGAATAGTATGTTTTTAAAATTTGTCTGGTGTTTTCTTGT
>NW_017731570.1:566058-601998 GCF_001890085.2 Hipposideros armiger | reverse complement strand
TCTTTTTAATGGCTGAATAATATTCCATTGTATCTATGTACCACCTCTTCTTTATCCATTTATCAGTTCAGGGATACCCAGTTGCCTTCATATTTTGGCTATTGTAAATAATGCTGCAATGGACATATGGATGAACATGTCCCCTCAAAGTAGTATTTTGTGTTTCCTTGGATAAATACCCAGAAGTGGGATTACTAGGTCCATATTTGTCTCTTGTCATATCCTTTGTTTTAAAGCATATTTTGTCTGATATAAGTATTGCTACTCAGTTTTTTATTTGTTTGTTTGTTTCCATTTTCATGATATAACTTTTTCCATTCCTTTATTTTCAGTCTCTGTGTGTCTTTTAATCTGAAGTGAGTTTCTTGTAGGCAGCATATGTATAGGTCTTGTTTTCTTATCCATTCAGCCACCCTATGTCTTTTGATTGGAGGATTTAATCTATTTACATTTAAAGTTATTGTTGGCAGATATGGAGTTATTGCCATTTTATTATTCATGTTTTTTATCTTTTTTTTTTCTTTCTCCATCTTAAACAAGCCCCTCTAAGAGTCCTTGTAATACTGGTTTGGTGTTGATGAACTCCTTTAGCTTTTTCTTGTCTGAAAAGGTCATTATTTGTCCTTCAATTCTCAATGATAGCTTTGCTGGGTAGAGTAATCTTGGTTGTAGGTCCTTGCTTTTCACCCGTTTGAATATTTCCTGCCAATCCCCTCTGGCCTGCGAAGTTGCTGTTGAGAAATCTGCTGACAATCTTATGGGCGCTCCCTTGTAGGTAACTAATTGTTTTTCTCTTGCTGCTTTTAAGATTCTTTCTTTGTCTCTAAACTTTGACATTTTAATTATGATGTGTCTTGGCGTGGGCCTGTTCAGGTTCATCGTGTTTGGGACTCTCTGCAGTTGCTGGTCTTGTATATCTATTTCCTTCACCAGGTTAGGGAAGTTTTCTGTTGTTGCTTCTTCAAATAGGTTTTCAATTCTTTATTTTATTAAAATTTGCTTTTATCTTTATTTTTGCTCTCTCTCTTCTCCTTCTGCTACCTTATGATGCAAATGTTGGTACACTTGATGTTGTCCTAGAGGCCCCTTAAACTGTCCTCATTTTTTTGGATTCTTTTTCTCTTTGCTGTTCTGTTTGGGTGTTTCTGCTACCTTATACTCTAAATTACTGATTCAATTCTCTGCTTCATCTATCTACAGTTGATTCCCTCTAATGTACCCTTCATTTCAGGTATTGTATTCTTCATTTCTGACTGGTTCTTTTTATGTTTTCTATCTCCATCATTATGTTTCCTATTTCTCTGTTGAAGTTCTCCCTGAGATTATTTGCATCCTTACAACCAGTGTTTTAAACTCTGTGTCTGGTAGATTGCTTGTCTCCATTTTGTTTAGTTCTTTTTCTGAAGCTTTGTTCTGTTATTTTATTTGGAACATGTTTCTTTGTCTCCCCATTTTGGCTGCCTCCTGTGTTTGTTCCTATAGATTAGGTATGGCTGCTATGTCTCCCAGTCTTAGTAGAGTGGTCTTATGTAGTAGGTGTCCTGTGGGGCCCATTAGTTCAGTCTCCCTAATCACCAGAGCCAGTTGCTGCAGGAATGTTCCTAGTGTGGGTTGTGTTTGCTCTCCTATTGTAGTTGAGCCTTGGTTGCTCTTTGCATGTCAGTAGGAGGGATTGACCCTCAGGCTGATTGGTTGTGAGGACTGGCCATGACTACTGTGGAGGAGCTGTTGTGCAGGGGCTGACCCTATGGAGCAGGATTCACTTTAGTAGGGCTCTGGTGCCTTCCAGTCTGTCCTTTGGATGTGTCGTCCTTCAAGGTGGCTGGGTGATGCTCTAGCTAGGTTCAAATCTTGCCACTGGGCATGGTAGCCCCAGGGTCACGTGGGAGGGGACCCGCTACAGGCCAAGTTCAGCTGTAGCCTGTGACCTATCTGCGGCCACCTGGCATGAGCCACAGAGCAATCCGCAGTGGATGCCACTTGTGCTGGTCTTGACGGTGCCTCAAGAAGCCAAGCCACAAACCAAGGTTGGCTGTTGCTAGTGCTGAGTTTAGGGCTGCTCAGCCAGAGGTATAGGACATGCTGAAGCCAAATGCTGCTTGTTTGGGTTTTTTGAACCTTTGAGAGATGTTAGGAAAGTCTGCAGTATGAGCCAAGGCAGGTGGTTTGTATGAAAAAGCCACTGGAAGCAGCTTGGGTGTTCCCGGAAGTTGGGGGAGCAGGGTCTCAGAATCACCAGCATGGGGCAAATTAATGGCTTAACCAGGTTGATCGAGACTCAGATATGGTATCTGCCTGTGTCTGCACCCTGGGGAGGGGGAAGGCTCAAGGAAAAAACAGTGGCTTCCACCAGCTCCATTGTCCAAGAGAAAACTGCCCCTCCAGCCCTCATCCTGAGACTAGACAACTCAGTTCCTCCTTGTATGTCCCTGTCGTTGCCTTTCAAATTGCTTCCCCAGTGCTGGAGCTCAAAGTGAGTGAGTCCATCAGCAAGTAAGTCTGTGTGCAGGCCCTTCAAGAGGAGCACCTGGGAGTGCAGCTGTCCTCCATTCCACTGAACCACAACCTCCGCTGGTTTTCACAACCAGAAATTATGGGGACTTTTCTCCCTGGCACTGGAACCCTGGGCTCTGGAGCCTCATGTTGTACAGGGGCCCCTAGCTCTTCCAGGGGGACCCCTTTAGCTGAGATATTGCTCCCATTTTTAATGGTCACATGAGGGTGTGGAACCAGCTGTTTTGTGTCTTCACCCCTTCTATCAGTCTTGTGGTGGCTTCTGTATGTCGTTAGTTGTAGGGCTTTGGTTCAGCTAAACTTCAGGCAATTCTCAATGATGATTGTTTTTTTTGTAGTTGTAATTTTGGTGTGGTCGTGAGATAAACAGTGTTTACCTCCTCTGCCATTTTGACTGGAAAATCTCTGATTTTTAATATTATTTTTCTTAGGCCCCTTGTTTGTTTTTTTCCAAATATATACAGTTTTTCTATTCATCTTCCCCCACACACATTTTTTCACATAAGCGAATATTGGTCAGAGAATGTAACACAGATGACATCAAGTTTCTGAACTTTCAGAGGCTAGCTTTATGGCATAATGTGTGGCCAGTTTTTGTGCTTGAAAGGTGTATTCTCCAACTGCTAGACTCAATAGTCTATGTAATCCATTAAATCAGGATTAATTGTCTTTTCAATTTTTAATGATTTCTTGATCTGCTTTATCTGTCAATTATTGAGAGAGCGTGTTAAAAGATTTCTATTATATTTGTGGATTTACCCAGTTCTTGCAGGTCTGCTACTTTTTATTTTATATACAGCATATAATTGAACTTTTTAAATTCTAGCTGTGTCTGGCAGTTTTGTCTTTTGCCTGTAGACATTAATGCATTTATATTCATTGTGAGTGCTCATACATTTAAATTTATTTCTTCTATCTTGTTATGTGATTTTGGTTTGTCCTACTTTTGATTGTTACTTCTCTTCTTTTGCCTTCTTTTGGATTTTGTTTTTTTTGTTTCATTCTTCTCTGCTACTTCTTTGGTATATCCATTCTTATTCTTTTAGTAGTTACACTAGCAGTTTTAATAAGCATACTTAGCTTAACAAAGTTCAAATTTAATTAACATATTTCCCATCCTTTTGAAAAACCCACAGTTGAAGAAAATTTAACTCCTCCTTTCAACTACTATTATTCATTATTTTTTTTCAGCTGGAGTTCTTTTACTATTATAGGCCAGTATTTTTGTTTCATTTTGTTTTAGCTATTATATTTGCCTTGCCCTATTCCATTTGGTGTTGTTTTTTATTATTACTTTATATAATCATTGGATTAGCCCACATATTTATCAGTGTCTTTGCTTATTCTTTCCACTTTCATCAGATTTTTATCTGGAATAATGCTTTTTCTGTCTAACATATCCTTTAGAATTCAAATTTTAAGGACAATTTATAGCTTAGTATTTTGTGGATAAATACTCTGGGTTTTCTGGTCTTCATTTTACCATCATTATTGAAAGAGAGTGTCATAGGGTATTGCTCTCTAGATTGATAGTAACTTTTCTCAGCCCAGTGAAGGTATTCCACTCCTCTGAGCACTCTTGTGGGTGAGAAGTCAGCAGCTATTCTAAAGGCTATTTCTTTGTAGACAATCTGTTTTTATCATTGCCTGCTTTTAAGACTGGTTTATTTTCTTTGCTTTGTGACAGCTTCACAATGATGCATCTGTTGTAAATCCTAAATATGAAAATTGGTAACATGATTTCTCTGATAGTACTTCTCCCCTATTCTATCTTTTATCACCTTCCAGAATTTGGATTAGGTTTGTGTTAAACTTTCTCTATAAGAAAATTCCATCTTCTATGTCTCTTAATTTCTTGTGCTTTTTATTCATCTTTTTATCTTTGGACTACATTTGGAATACTTTCCTGTCTTCCATTTTATTAACTCCTTCTTAGGTTCCAAGGCTCTGTTTCAAAAGTGGCCACATATTGCAACCTTTAATTGTTGAGCATTATGCCTCATTTGGTAGAAATCATAGGCTTTATAATAAAAAGCAATGTTATTCTCTAGAGGAAGATCAGATCTTTCCAAATTTTTACCTAGAGACAATAGATTTACTAAGAGAAATATAGACTCTGCTTGGTGATACAACTACAACTTTGATGGATCACATGCCACACCACTTCATGTTTCTCCTACTTTCTTAATAGACACCCAAGTAATTCTAGTCAATTCTTTGATAGGTAATGCCAACAGCCCAACTGAATTACTGCCAATAAATATATCTGTAATTGGCCACATCTGAGGGTGAAATAAACAATTACAGGCTTCATACTTGCAGCAAAGAATATAATTTTATCATCCTACTGATAACAATTCCACACTCTACCCAATTTGACCACTAGAAGATGATTTTCCTCCCTGGGAAAAAACGAAGCTTGTCTGGTCCAGTAGGTCTGCTAGACTCTATTCCTTCTTCCCGTTCATCTTTGTCAGATATTGGAAGACTTCTTCTTGAGGCTGCTCTCCTTGGCACAGTACCCTTTTGGTGTTAAAGGGTATTAATCTGAACCTACTCAAAGGAGCTGTTTATGCTACCATGAAATTTGTAAACCAAGTAGACTATCCTAAGAGATTTGCTCATCTGTTTTGTGACTGCAAAAAAGACACAAAGCAGCAGTAAAGTTCTGCAGACCCTTGATCCATTGTTATTCTTTTGCTGTGTTTGGTGGAGCATTTGGTCTTTAACTGAAAAGTTGGCTTGGAGTAGACATTCTGAAGCAACTGTTGAAGACATCCATAGAGGAAAACATTCTGAATTGCATATAACTTTGGAGGTCTTTAGAGACATATGTCCTGCTCAGAGTCACTCAACAAGTCAGGGCCAGCTTATCACTCCCAGTGAGCACTCCTCTTATGTTCTTGATTTTGCTTTTAAATGGTCACTGTGGTTTGTGGCTGGCATAATCCACTTTCTTTTCCCCATTACCCTATCCAACAGCAGTGATACAGCTTGCATCAAATGTATTGTCATATTCCTGTGTCCTCAATGATTGGAATGGCCCTATGATTCAGTCATAAAGACCCTGAGAACACCCAGAAACAGCTCACCTTTCATTGGGAATGTCAGAAAAGAGGCACGTCTGCTTTCCCAGTGGACTAGATAGAACCTACAAGGATGTAGGCAGAAGTTGTAGTGGCCATCTTGATACCATGAGGGTGAAGTCTTTGTGAGAATGGAGCCAACACAGAGGGAGTAAGCAGATAAATTGAGAGGCAACAGATCCTGGTGACACTTTCTGAGCACTTGGATCCAGCCATGCCTGAAGTCTTCCCTCCTCTGGCCTTTCCAGTTTCATAACTCAATCAAACCATGACTTAGAGAGTCCTGGTATGTTTGATCAATCCACCCCTAGCTTCTAATCAAGGGACCACATGACCCCAGCTATTAGACATTTTGTCAGGGTTTGTGATGCTTAGTTGTATGTGTCAACCTCACTAAGCTTAGGGATGCCCAGATAGCTGGTAAAACATTATTTCTGGGTGTATCTGTGAGGGTGTTTCTGGAAGAGATTAGCATTTGAATGGGTAGACTGAATAAAGATCACCTTCACCAATGCAGGTGGGCATCATCCAGTTCATTGAGGGCCTGGGTAGAACAAAAAGGTAGAGGATAGGCAAATTTGCTCCCTTAGTTTGAACTAGAACACCCATTTTTTTCCTGCCCTTAGAGATCTGTGCTCCTGGTTTTCTGGCCTTCAGACTCAGACTGGTATTTACATACCATCAGACCCCTAACTGTTGGGCATTTGGTTTTGGACTGAATTACACCACCAGTTTTTCTGGTTCTCTGGCTGGCAGAAAGCAGATCCTGTGACTTCTCAGCCTCTATAATTATGTGAGCCAATTCCTATAATAAATCTCCTCTTATCTATCTATCTATCTATCTATCTACCTATCTATCATCTATCTATCTATCTATCTATCATCTATCTCCTTTTGATTGTTTCTCTAGAGAACACTGATAATATAATTGCTTAATTTTTATCTAATAATAGTATTACTCTTAAATGATCTACAGATTTGGTAGGGCTACTTAAGCATTGTCCTGCTTGGGAGATGAACTCTTGGCCTAATTTGAGTGTATCACACAATTGTAAATTATTTGGAGAAAATTATTCAAACAAATAAAAATCAAAGAATACATTATGACTAGCAAGAGGTAGTTTATGTTCCCTTAGTTTTATTATTCTTGGTTGATATTAAAATACTCTTCCTGGCAGGCAGAAAGTCGGGAGTCTGTAGGGTGGCGGTAAGCCATGATAACTCTATGGATCCTCTCATGCCACAAAGAGCCTAATTTTGCCTTAAATAAGAGAAAGAGAAAGTTAGTAATTACTTGGAAGAGTGTTCTTAACAAATAATATGGAAAGGCTATGGGTTTCCAAAAAAGAATGCCAAAGCTCAAGGAACAAAGTGAACATTTAATTGTCAACAGAAAGCTGTAAGCTGAGTCCAGCTAGTTTGCATAGGAGAGCCCTGGGCCTATCTTGTAGATAGGATGTGGGTCTCTCTCTAACGCTCATATTCTCAACCTCATTACATTTGAGATGGAATATTTCTCTGCCCTGTGCATTGTAGGATGCTCAACACTATCCCTGGTTTCTACTCACTAGATGCCAGTAGTATCCCCTGCCTTAGCTGTGACAAACAAATATGTCTGCAGTCATCACCAAGTGACCCTGGAAGGTAAAACCCCCAATTGAAAACCACTACTCCAGCCAAAGTTCTTCTGCCTTCACCTTCTGTCTGAAGCTAGACTGCAAACCAGGTCTGTACTGGTAACTACAGGTAGTCAGGCATAAGCTGTGCTAAATATTTATAGAGAGACTGTGTCATGCATCAAAAAGAACATGGACTTGACAAACAGGCAGAGCTAAGTTCAAATCCTAGACATTTCCACCAGGAGCACATGATACAGTTGCTTAATTTCACGGAGTTACTGTTTTGTCATATGTAAAATGAGAATAATAATTCCCTAAACAAAATGGTGGTTTGGATTGAGGTGAGAGTTGTTAAGTATTTACATGCTAAGCATTAGATGTGTTAGTTGTGTGTGTGTGTGTATTGTGTGTACGCATGTTTATGTGAATATTTCTGTGCACCTGTGTGTGTTGTGCCCCATGGTGCCAATCTTGGTCCTATATGATTTATATCTTGATGGATCAGATGCCTCCCAATGATTTGGTTTAAAAAGTCTATCTATTCTTAGTGCTGAACAGAGGACCAGGTCATAAATTGAAGGACAAGAGAAATATTGCCGTTAAAAGATTTTGCTTTCACAGCCTGATTTCTCCCTGGCTCTGGGTTGGTGCCAATATGTATGGTTTATATTCTCCATAAAAAGACAAGTTGCCTGATGATCACAGTCAGGAGTGGCTGTGCAGGTCACTTCACCCCATGAAGTCATAGAGTAAGGATAAAGTGATAACATGGAGGATTTTATTCATCATATTTCCTTGGAGACTGCTCTTGAGAAAAACTTTCAAAGATGGGGAGAGCCAGCAGGTTCTGGGCAGTAGTGTATGTGTTGTGCTGTGTTGTGTGAGCATGTGTGTGTGTTGTTATATCAATATCAACTATAATGTTGGCAGCTGACAATTTTAGTGCCATTTATATGCCAAGAAAGGCACAAAGAGCTTTATAAGCTTTTAGCTGTTTAGTTCTCTCTGTAACTAGGTATGTTGGTATTAGCATTGACCCATTCACAGAGGAGGAAATGCAGGAGTTAGGAACTTGCCCAGGTTTATAGAGGTAAGTAGTGGGGCTGATTTTCACATTGGTCCTCTGAGGCCAGAGGTCCAGCCTGGACCACTGACAGCTCCTGCCCCAGGCCCTCCTTACCTCACAGTCCTGTCTAGACTCTCACCGGGCTCACTAAGTGCTTCCCTTGGGAGGGAGGCGTGCAGCGTCTTAGCTAGCCTCTCACTGAGAAGCACTAAATAGCCACCTCTGGGGCTGGGCTTATGCAGGCAGCGCAGCAGCTTTGGCAGGAAAGGGGTTGGGGGCTCTAGCCTCAAGATGCACCTTGAACCAGTGGAGATTGTGAAGCTGCCTCTGACTTTCCTCACAGTAACCCACGACTGCTCCCTCCCTCCGAAATTTTTGGGATTTATTTTGTTTTCCTCAAAGGATCTAGGGTGTGCGTGATGCTGGCACATAAATCTTAAAGTAGGAGGGCTACTGGGAAGACAGGTCAGAAAGGAGAAAGCCCAAACATACTCGGGAAGGGTGGCTGATTCACATTATCCCTGCTCTGGGGCGGGCGAAGGCCAAGGAGGCCACCCTCAATGGCCACTCGCCAGGCCCAGGACTCTAGGGTCAGCTGGTCTCTGGCCCTGACAGATCAGCATCTCCAGCTGTTGATGAAAAAATAAGAAAGAAAATTCTTGTCAGGTATTGCTGCTGCCCACTCATCTGTGAGAGTCCTTTAGCGCTGACTCAGTTTCCTAGACATTTATGGCGCTGACGCCCAGCAGGGCAGTGTTCAGGCAAACTGTGAGGTCGGCACACCTCCCACGAGAAGCACTCCTCAGCTTCTTGCTGCCAAGATCTGACAGCTCTCCACTCTTCACCACCCGAAACACTTAAAACAAACAAAAAAATGAAAGAAATTCAGTTGAACTGGTCTGTGTATAGATACAGCCCTGAACTATCAACAAATACTGGTAGTTAGAAACAGAGTAAGTCGTTCAGAAGTTCGAGAACTTGGGAAACAATTTTCATGAACTGGTCGCAGGACCCCTAACTTTCTACATGGGTCACTCCTTGCCTCCTTCAAGTCAGAGTCCAGTGTCTCATCGCCAGATAGGCCCACACTGAACTTCCTGTTTACAATGGTAAAACTGAGCCCTTGATGGTTCTTCACCTGCTCCGTTTTTCCCGTGGTACTTGTCACCTCCTCATGCTCCACAGAACTTATTATCCTTATATTTACTGTTGATTACCTGTCTTCTGTCTCTAGAATATAAGCTCCACGAGTCAGGGGCTTTAACTATTTTGTTCAGTCATGTCTCTCAAATATCTGGGCCAGTGCCTGACACATGGAAACCTCTAAAAAATATTTACTGAATGTATGAAGAAGTGAATGAGCAAACAAAGAAGTGGGCAAACCATGCTTACTGAAGGGTGTGATTCAGAATGTAGAGTTCATGCTTAGCTTTCGCCTGTCTGCCTGAAAGGTTTAGTTGCTGAAGAATTTTGAATAATCAGAGCTGGCAATTTTGGAACTGATATTTCTGGATGCTGGCAAGCATTCCAGGACTGGGGACATTCACATGGCAGGGAGGATGAAGAGAAAGTCCAAGACTTTTGTCACATTATCTTTCCCTAGTTCCAGAGGACAAATGGCAGCCCTGTGTGTTTCCTCAACCCGGTCAATGTAAGGTTGGCATAGTGATGGGCATGGGGAGTCTGTTTCTGAAATCCATTACATTGAGTTGGAAGAATGCACCAAGATAAGTATTGCTTTGGGTCTTATTCTCTTGGTTGTTAGTAGCAAAACACCCTACTCAGAACAACTGAAGGAAAAAAAAAAAGGATTTTTGCCTGGTTATAAACATTAAGTCTAGGGGTATCTGACTTCAGGTACTATTGGATTCAGGGCCTTAAATGATAGCACTAGGAAATAGCTTCTTCCCATCTCCCTGCTCTTCCTACTGCCATATTTGTTTCATTTGTAGCCTCCTCAGTGTTGGCCTGGCTATTCTAAGCTCCCATGATTATAACAAGTTGAGAATGAGAATCAGCTTCCCCCCCAGCTCACCAAAAGCCCAAGAACGTTGGCTCTGAGTGGCTTAACTTAGACAATTCCAGAACCAATCTCTGTGGCCAGGGGAACGCAATGAGCCAACTGGTTTTGCGCTCTACCCTGGATTCAGGGTTTGAGTCAGTGTCCCTGGCTGTCAATAAATTAGGAGTAGAAGAGAAGTGGGTTCTCAAATGAAAATTATCATAAGAAGGAAGAATGTTATCATAAGAAGGAAGAGTAGACACTGGGATGAAAAAAAATAACAAATGCCTATTACCATGATGTAAAAGGAAACCCATTTAGAGTACACAGGTAGAATGGGTCCACATCAAAGACCAACTCCAGTTGAATATCAGTGGCTCTCTGGAATGCCATGTTGAGAAATAATCTGAGGCTGAGCCAAGGAAAAACAGCATTGTGATTGATTAGAAATATCTGCTATGTGCTCAGAAAACAGTTGGGTGCCAGATATTTGTTCTCTATTATTTAGGCATTAGCCAGTGGAAATGATTACAAATGAAAGCATGCAGAGAATGACAACTATTCTAGGTCATGGTTGGTTTTGAGACCTACAGTGAGTTTATTTATCAAAGTCCTTGTTGCTTTATTATTCACATACCCAGTCAGGACAAAGAGTAGGGCTCCAGTTAACAAGGCAACTCATTGCCATCAATGTCAACCTGTGATGCTGAAGCAAGGTGACATTTAACCTTGCCTTTTTCATTGGTGACATTGCCAAGACTCTCCACTATGTGGTCCTGACCAGGACTTGCCAACTGGCATTCAGTCAGTAATAATTTGCTCGTTCTTTTTCCCTCTTGCTCAGCAAATCTTGACCCTTCCCCTATTTGTGATAGGCGCCTTGCTAGGCACAATATAAATAGTGGTGACCAAAACAGATCTGGATTCTATCTTCACTGGGTTTATGGCCCATTAGGTGCAGCCCTGCTGTCTTTTACTTCCTTACAATGTCTCTTTTTATTCCTGGTTTGTTATCTTCAAAGAAACCATATTCTGATATATACTATTCCAGCCCAATGAATATCACCATCAGATCTTCTGCCTGGAAATGTCACCACTCCTAAACTTGAGAGAGAACAGCATCATATGGCTAAGGCAAACCTGTTCTTCCCAGGGCACTCAGGGGCATCAGTTCCAAGGAGGTGCTTTTCAGCAAAGCCACCATTTGAAAGCTTAATGATAATGCTGGCATTTCACAGGCATTGTTCTCACTTAACACAGCTGCAAGTCTAATGGACAGGACCTGTTATTAACAATACTGCTGTCTTGCCAATAAGAAAGCCAAGGATCAGGGAAGTTCAGTGATTTTCTAAACACCACCAAGCAACAATGGTGGAGCTGGGATTCAAATCTATGTTTGCTCATTGCAAGGACTAGGTTCTTAACCACTAGGCAAAACCATGCCATGAGCTCCTGGGAATAGAGGTGGTATGGTTTGATTCTACACATGACCCAAGAGAACTTCAATGGAGGATGAGTAGCCACTTAAGTGTAGAGTCATTAATGATTTTATTTATGTGTTCCATACTTGTACTAGTCTGTTTAAGCTACTATAATAAAATGCCAGATTGGGTGGCTTAAACAATATAAATTTATTTTCTCACAGTTCTAGAGACTAGAAGTCCATGATTGAGGTGCTGGCAAATATAGTACCTGATGAGAGCTCTCTTCCTGGTTTGTGGTCTGCGGTCTTCTTGCTGAGTCCTCACATGACGTTTCTTCTGTCCATGCAAAGAGAGAGAGAGAGAGAGAGAGAGAGAGGGAGCACACTTGTGCTCTGGTGTTTCCTCTTATAAGGACATTAATCCTATCAGATAAGGGCTCTACCCTTATGACCTCATTTAAACTTAATTGCTTTCTTAGAGGTCCCATCTCCAAATATGGCCACTGAGGGTTAGGGCTTCAACATATGAATTTTGGGGAACACAAATATTTAGTACATGGCAATCCTTTTCTTGGGATTAAAGTTATCTTATAGGTTATTAAGAGATCATTATGCCTACTGGGTGTCTCCAGTGGTGGACTTTAACTTTGCCAATAACCTTACAGAAGCTTAAGACATTTCATAGCACAAATCACTGGTTGAGCATAAATGAATTATAGTGAGTTGTGAATCTAATGTTTGTATTTCCTTTAAGTGGATAGGACCGAAGCCTTGGTTTCATTTTTATGCCTTTCCCACTTTTCATGTTGGATGCAATGCCCAGGAATAATTACCATCCATGTATCACAAGGCCTTCTCTTCTTTTTAGCAAAGGTAACTCCTGATAAGTTTAACAAGTTGATATTTAATTTTTAGCTTTGTAAGAACTTTTATAAAAAATAACCAGACAAGAAATGCTCATTTTGTCATTTTCTGCTCTTCTCTTGAAGGATTCTCTCTCTCTCTCTCCCTCCCTCTCTCTCTCTCTCTCTCTCTCTCTCTCTCTCTCTCTCCAAAAGTGTGTCACTATATTTAAGTCACTATATTTATGGAACCCTTTTGGATTGAACTAGGTTTTCATAGGTTTAGCAGACTATTGGAAAGTTTTCCTTTACTAATTCCTCATATGGGTGTCCTTCTGCCAAGAGGATCGTTGTGGGTCTATGGAATTAGGGGTGTGGTTATTTCCTTACTGAGTTTTATAATCTTTTCCCAGGGCTTCCCATCCAAGTACAACATCCATGGTTTTAATGGAGGCAGCAACCTTACCTGGAGGTGCCTTAGCTGTTACGAATGGGCCAGCACTGGCCATGATGAATCAGCCTAGCGGGTCTGTATCACAGGAATTTAGGAATCTGAGGACGAAATGAAAATTTTGTAAGCGTTATATTTCAGAACTGAAAGAATGTAAAAGCCCTGTAGGAAAGAGAATCTCTGGTTCCCTCCCTGACCAGGAATGTCTGGCAAAGTAGATTTTGTGATTTTGAAGGGGCCACCTGGAAATGTTTCCTTATAGCAGAGTTGAAGATCAGTATCCTGATACATAGTCACAAGTTCTAAGAGAAGATAACCCTCTTCTTCTGGGTGAGTCCATAGTTTTCATACCTCTGATGCTTTGGTGTCAGGAGGGGAGAGGCCATCTGATGGTGAAATTTCTTCAGGAGTGGGTCACCATGGGCCTAGATGCCAAGTGACTAATTCCATTTGGCTTGACAGGGAAGGAGCAATGGCAGAAGAGGAGGCTAGGAAGGACCCCTTGATTGGGGTCCTGTTTCCAACCCTCACATACGTACTGCATAAAATGGAATAAAGAGATGTGACATGGTTCCAAGTGATAAAAATCCAAGACAATTGAGCTCAACAAATTGGGGTTTTATAACCAAAAGTTATGAAAGTAAATGAAAAATTTAAGTTTGAAGATAGTATTATTTTAGAAAAAACTGGATTAACATGCTCATATAGAGTCATTATGAATCTGCATCTCTCCACCTCTTGGCTCTGCCTTTCTTAGTGTTGTCTGCATCCTCAGGTAGGCTCTTCCTATGTGGAAGTAAGATGGATATCAACCACTCTGGGTCTCATTCTATCAGCTCAGCAATGCCAACAGAAAATGTAAATCTCCTTGCCCATAATCCCAGCACAGTTTTCAAGGGTCACTCTCATTAACTTGACGCGGATCTTTTTTCCATTTATGGACGTGAGGGATGGAGTCAGTCTTATTTAATCTACAAGACCTGAAAGTAGGGAAAGAATAATTTCATAAATGGAAATTTGGGGTGTTGTATCCGGAAGAAGAGGGGAGGAGTGGATGGCATTCTCGTCAAATCAATGGGAAAACATCATAGGTTACATTGACTATTACCATCTTGGAGAAAAAAGAAGACTGAAATATTTTCTGTTGTTTTATTATGTGCTTTCATTTACCGATTCATTCATCAACTCTACTGAATATCCACCATATAGAAACACCATGCTAAAAATTCCATGGTGGGTAAGAAAAACATGGTCCTTATCTTCTTGACTGTCCCAACCTTGCAGGGAAGATTGGAATATCATCCAATATAATCAGTATGTAAGGTGGTGATGTGGGCAATCCATCTTGAAGGGAGTAATAATTTATTTGAGGCCTGAAGGCTGAACAGGAAATTGCCAAGTTCCATTGGGGCTGAGATGTAGGTGGGAGGGTCAGGAGGGAGAAGAGCGTTTCCTAACAGAGGAACAGAATGTGCAAAAGCCTGGAAACTAGGAAATTAGGAATGTTAGGTATCTGGGGAATTGAAAGAAACTCAGTATGTTCTGAGACTAAGGGCTTTTCGGTTTTTCCAGGGGAGTACTGGGTCTGAGATAGGTGATTCAAGGAGGAGAAAGACTGAAGAAATTGGTTTAACTCCTTAATCCATTAGCCTGTCTTGCTACATTGTCATCTGAGACCTTTTCTTGGCATTGCAGAACCAGATAGTGTAGCTCTGAACTCAAAGTAGGCACTCCATACTTAAATATTTACAGATATATCACGATACATAGGAAGAAGCTATTTTGTTATGTTTTACTGTGTAAAAATGTTCCCGATAAGTGAATTGAAGCTATAAGTTAATACATGGAGTATAATCAGAGCTATGTTAAAATCATATGGCAAAAGCAGTTTATGCATTGAAAAGGGAATGAAATACACCAAAATGTTAATAAAAAGGTGATGGGATTCAGAGTATTAACTTTTTATTTTTCATTGGTACTTATTATCCACATTTTCCATGGATAAACAGGTATAAAAAGGGGGAAAAACTAAGATAAAAACTCTACCAGTTAACCACCAAATGTTTATTCAGTCATGACTTAAAGAAGACAAACACAGAGCCCCTAGTCTTAAGAACTTGTCATCTGGCCTCCTGGAGAGCATTTGTGATTTACAAATGCAGTATGAAAAAGGAGTACGCGCTGATAGGAAGCCAGGGACAGCTAGGTCTGTAGGGATTTTTCTCTGCAACCACTATCTTTTGAGTCAATTCTTAGAAGAAATGAGGGAACCCCCCCCCGTGCCCCCCAGAGGCTGTGGGATGAAAGGAGTAGGAAAGAGCTTTCTCCAGGATGCTTCTTGTTTGTCCTGCATGGATTTCTCCACGGGATTGTCCCCGTTTCTTACTGGGCTGGACCTTGGTAGACATGATAAGGTCAGAGGCAGTGGGACCAGCCAGGAGCAAAGGGGTCCAAAGGCTCGTCTTCTCTTGCCTGGGAGACTTAACACAACTATCACAAAAACGTAACGGGCAATTGACAAACATCAACCTCAAAAATAAATGTAACACCTAAAACAGAGATACCACCAAGGAATTTTAAGCAACCTCAGGATTTGAAGATTAAAATTGGTAAAATATTATATCTGGAATAAAACGTGTGCATCACAGAACAATTTCTTATTCTTATCCTGAAATAGAATTGCTCATTGATCGATCGACTTCAAGGTTGGGGTTGAGGAGGGTACAAAAAGTAAAGCTCAAGCACTAAGAGAAATTTAAATAATTCAAGTGTGTAGAAAAAAGTATACTTTCATCAATGAATGGGAAAGCAGAGCTTTGCTTCCTAGAATCAAATTGACATGTATTAAAAAAAATGTCTCCCTTGAGACCTCAGCAATTTTTATAATTGTAGTACAAACGTTAAAATATTTTAGTTTTTTTGGGGAAAAAATGAGTTGCGTTTTCCAGCTGCATGTCTGCTCTGCTAGTGAAGGGCAGTAGGAGAGGGGTTGTTGATAAAAGCACAAATGAGCAGTGTTATCTTTCAGGCCTGGGAAGCTACTAGGGGCTGGTTGAATGGTTACATTTATGATGATCTATCTATAGTAGCATCAGAAAAGGGCAGACTGTCAGTTTCCCTTCAGCACTCTTGCCCTGGAAGCGTAGGGTGTACAAGGAACACATCTGAAATCAGGACCTGAACAACACTTGGGGGATGAGATTGTTTCATTTCACTATCTTTGAAATTGTCACCAGAAATCCAAACATATGATACTGGAGATTTAAAAAAAAAAAGAAGAAGAAGAAGAAGCCAAAAGAATCGATTCCTGGATGTTGGCTAGCCTTCCTTCAAGGGGCTTGAGGTCACTAGCCAATGCAACTTAAGAGTATGATTGATGGAAATGGTATCATATATTATAACAATAAAAGACGTTACTGATACCATAAGAGCTATTTTTATCTTGTTCTTCCCTTATTTTTCATCTGTATCAGCGTGGTTTATGTAAACCTGACACATTTGTGTATGTGAAACAGATGCAGGGTAAAGCACAGTTGTGTCTATTTCAACCATATTTTTTTAATCATAGACATGATTTATGAAAATGTTCTTTGCGTATGAGTTTTTTCTTTCTCTCTCAAACAAAACACAGTAATTATAAATCTAACATTCAATTTTTCTGGTACTTAGAAAGCTAGAAGAAGTAAAGTTTTTAAGTTATTTTGCCTAATCTGTCTTCATTAGGTGTTGTAAGAAAAACAGTATGTGGTTTTTCTGCAGATACAAATTAGAATTTTAGGAAAGAACGCCCTACTCAAATGCATAATATGGAAACAGTCCTTTCAACCACAAGGAGCCACATCCCCTAAAATACATACTCTCCTCCCCTGTGGTCCTGGGTACTGCTCCCTCTGCAGCCCCATAGTGAATGGCACAAAGAAAATTAGGGTCTTTCTCAACCTGCCCCCTCAATGGAGTAACTCACAGAGTTATTCCATGAGACAGATTACTGAATCCAAGTGTTTCTTACCAATGCAAATGGCCCATCATCCATCAGATTTCTCAGACCTACAACCTACAAGCCTTCTCTGTCACCCTCACATCCAATCCATGACAGTGGGTTGGATGAGGTTTATCTCCTTAATATTTTCAAAACCCATCTACTTCTCTACACTATACACCCTAGACCAAATCATCACATATCCCTCTTGGACATAGAATAGTCCTCACCTCATCTCCCAAGACCTACTCTGCCTTCCCTTTTTGTTTATTTTTATTATTTATTTTTTTAAAATTTTTTCAGCTGAGCCATCCTGCCACCTGTTGGCAGGTCAGCGGCAGCTCAGCTCGGGCCGGGAATCGAACTGGTGACCCTGTTGCTCACAGGTCGCACTCTTGAGCGAACTCTTAACCAACTGAGCCACTTGACCAACCCCTGCTCTGCCCTTCTTAAGCTTCCTTTCTTCTGCAGCCAGTAAGTACGATATGATGGGGCAACTGGAGGGAGAAGTTGCCAGACCCAGGGCAAGACCTGGGGCTATAGGAAAGGGCTACTGGTCAGGAGCTGTGGCCTTCAGTAGAATGAATGAATGAATGAATGAATGAATGAATGAATGAATAATGAGTAACTATCTCAATCGCTCTCTCCTCTCCTGTTTTCGTATCCTTCTGGCACCTTTCTCCGACTGAACCCAACTCAAATGTAGACAGCAGGAAGGGCCAGGGGATGAACGTTGCAGAGGTCATCCTACTGAGGTACAGAACAGGGTGGAGAAAGGTGGCGCGAGCAGCTGGAGGTACACACGCAGCTGTCTGCTTGGAATCCTTCCAGTGGGGACCCACTGCACGTGGCCCTGACGCCTACCATGGCATCTCAAATAGTGAGATGTCAAAGTGTTAGAATTAAAAACAAAAAATTGTTTTCTAACTTTTCCTCACTATAGTAAGAAGTTGATGCCAAGACCTGCTTTTATGAGATTAGCACATT
This sequence comes from Hipposideros armiger, assembly GCF_001890085.2. Classification (NCBI taxonomy): domain Eukaryota; kingdom Metazoa; phylum Chordata; class Mammalia; order Chiroptera; family Hipposideridae; genus Hipposideros; species Hipposideros armiger. The sequence continues at coordinate 584,029 of NW_017731570.1, read as the reverse complement.
GTTCAAGTGGATACTGTTAACTTAATATTATTTAAAGAGCTTGGAGGTCGTCGCTGTAATCCTGCTTAGGTATCAACTTTCAGCTTCCTCACATCACCTTCATTCCCAAACGAACGATCCTGATTCTGAGTTTCCTTGCATCACCACAGCTGGCCTGTCACCAGGATTCATGCAAAGGTGAATCAGTCTGTTCATCCAAGCACAGCTAATAGTTGGTTCTAGCATACCTCTCACCAGGTGAATATTTGCAGTACTAGTTCTAAATTTAATGTGTGCGTTTACCATGCAAAAGTGACATCACTTTAAAAACACACTTTTCAATAAAATAATGATCTCTGTTTCTGTCATCTATTTTATGCATTGGCTTTGTTCTTTTTCTCCTTTTTCTCCTTTATTTTTCCTGCCTTTTCATCTTGCCTTTCTCCTCCTTTCTGTTTTATTCTTTTATATGTTCTCCCCTTTTCTAGAATTTTTCATTTTTACAAGAATAATATCTTACTTTCCTTTTTAAAAAGTACAATGAAAAAATTACCTATAGTTCCAGCCCTTGAAATGAACTACTATTAACACATGGCATATCTGCTTCTAGTCTTTTTTTTTACTGTCGATGAAAGCACGTCCAGCCTAAGAAAAAGTCTTATAAGAGTTTATTTGAGCCAAAATGACAATTGCTGGAAAGCAAAATCTCAGCGGAATGAGAAAATGCTCCCGAGATTGGCAGGTCAGTTTATTTTATACTTTAGAATCAAAAGAAGAGACATAAAGGAGGGTTACATGAAATCCATAGTTGGTAGATTAAGGGGGCGAAAGAAAGCAAAATGGGGAAATCTCTGGGATTAGATAAAAAGTAAAACAGAGATACATACTTCTTTAACATTGGTTGGTACGGGATAGCAAATAATGAACATTTACAGCACATAGAGATGGTATTCGGGGAAACAAGATAACAATGAGGGGTTCTATGGCCTCCTGCTCTGGTGGGAGGTTGTGCCCTGCAGGGTCTGGAAAAGGAGATGACTCTGACACATCAAAGGTATGTTATCGTACGTGCAAAAAGACAATAGACAGGCTTTCTTAAGGTAAAGATTGACCTTTGTCAAGAAAGCTACAGGTCTAGGATGTGATTATCCAGCGTGACTCACTTTTAATCAGGGAGTTTCATGTTTAGATCATCCTATGTGGTTACTTTTGGTCTCTGAGTTTGTAAGACCCACCATGCAGGCCTCCCCTAAGCTTGTCAGATTTAATATGTGGCCCCTTTTTCATCCACACTACCACAGGATGTTAAAAGAAAGCCATTTCTGTCTCATTTAGCAAAGAACTCAGTATTATTTAATACCTGTTATCTTGGGGCCACTGCATTTTAATATGTAATATGTTAAAAAATTTACTTGACCACCTATGTGGGACTGGGTAGGTGAGAATGGGATTTACAACCTCACTGGGAGGTATAAAAGGGTTAGACAATTGAAAAGCTGAGTTCAAAAGTTGAAGACGCTGAGAGGTGGAAATAGGGGAAAAAAATCTTTTGAAGCAAGTTGTGAGCAAGCTGTGATTCTCACCTTATCCTCAATCCCCACCCCACGGTAGGTAAGTAGGTAAGGCAGAGGTGCTTCCTAGTCACCCCATGGCACCTGAGTGAGATTTCAAGCTCATCCGTTGACTGGAGACTTTTGGGACATGGAGGCCTGGACACAATGTGGCTACAGTGGGCTGCTGCTCTGAGAGGCACGGGGAAAGGAGGAAAGGGGATGCTCTGACCACCTCACCCTCCCAGAATTTGTTTCCTTTGGACCAGATGCAGGTCATACAAGGAGGGTTCCAGTCTGCCAGGGATGTTGGGACTCCAACAGAGAGACTCTCTGCATAGGGTGAACTCCACCAGGGACCCAGAGAAAACTGTGCAGTAGCCAGCCTGAGACCCTCACCTGCCTGAAGTACTGGAGAGGAGAGATCCCCAGAGATAGAGGAAAAGCCAAACAAACCAGTCCCCCTCTTCCCCGCAGGGCTAGCTTTAACCATCTGCCATGGCCAGAGAAAACCAATGTCAGGTTACACTAGTGTTGATTCAGAAAGAACTTTCCTGTCTTTTATCTCTCCTTACTGCCACCCAGGCCGGAGAAGTCAGAAATCCAGTGACTGGGGGCAGGAAGATGGGAGGAGGACAGGGAAATACAGAAAGATCTGCTTGCTCCTCCCCCTATTAGAGGTCTCAGCTGGAGGCAGCCTAAGCTGGGAGGGGTGAAGCTTTATCTTTGAGTGGAATATTGACTCATATATATATATATATATATATACATATATATATATATATGGAACTGTACATTATTTATCAAAATGACACAATTGCTGGAACTCTAAGTGACAAGAGGACATTTTGTGGTCTCAGGCAGACCAGAAAATTTATGGGCCCATCTCTAGACTTTTTCCAAGAGGTGGGAAAGGACTGGCCCTACAAAGTGGGTTTGATCGGTGCATGAGAAAAACACAGAGTTGTGTGTTGGCATCAAATTGACCTGCAACTCTTTATGAATATACTGATTTATATTATCAATTACATGTGTACATGCCTTTAAAAATATACAGAAATTACATATGAATTCACCACTCCATAACAAAATTAAAGCATTGTGTTTAAGCCAAAGTCCTTTTTAATTCCTGTCCCCGTCTTCATCCCCGCCCCCACACCTGTGCTATGAGCTTATGCCTTAGATTTCTATAGGGTATTTAACTATGTAAAGTTTTCTTTTTTCGTTTTCTTCTATCTCATCATTTGATCCTTATCACAATTCCTTGTATTTCCTAGGAGCAAAGTGGAGTATGAAGCCCATTTTACAGGTGAGAAGACTGAGGCTCATAGATGTTATAGGTGTCTCCATGTGCTCACATTTGCTTAGTGGCATCAAGTGCTCTTGCCTCAGGCCACATTGCAATCATGAGGATGGATTTCTTTAAAGCAGCCCATCCCCAAGGACATCAAGGTTTGTCTTCTCCTCTTTCTTCTCCTCCTCCCTCTACTTACCTTCTAGAGAGGAATCCTTGCTGGCGTCTTTGGTATGCTGACCCTCTCTGCTGCCCCTGCATGCCTTCCCTGTTAATGGAAGGGCTGGCATCCCTGCACCTTAGTCGTGTCCAATTCATCTTAGTGGACCAGGTCAGCCAAGCCAACATTTACTCAGGCCCGAAGCCATTGGGCAGAGTCTTTTACAGCAGCAACAGCAGCAGCCAATGAGATCTGTGTAGTTCAAGTTCATTGCCTTTTGGCATTGGTGCCCGAGGTCTTTGGGATGAGTCCATGGCATTCCTTTGTAAGGTATAGTGACCACTTCTTGGGAAGCTTCGGAATTCCGCAATTCAAATGAAGCCACTTGGTGTCATTTCATTTGGCACTTGAGACCGACGCCACCCTGGGCTTCTCTGAGGATTTAGATTCTTTGCTTTGTAGCTCAGAGTGGGGAATTCCTCATTAAACAGCCCACTCCACATGGCTCTTTAGAAGAGAGAGGCTATAAAATGCACACTGGGAGTATTCAGGGGGAAATTTGTTCAGGTTGTTACCTTCTATTCTTGCCTTTTAAAATTCAACTTAAAATTCCAACCAGTTGAGGAACTGTAGAATCCATAATTAGGGTCACTATAAAGCATATCATCTAAACCAAAGGTATCACCTGGGACTGTCAGGGATAATCAGGATACGGTCACCCCTGCTCTAGTGTACCAACCAGTCCACTTTTTGGCTGAATTCATTCACTGCTTTCACATACCCAGTTTATTAAAAAAAAAAAATTTTTTTTTAAATTTCTCCTTCACTGAGTAACCAAGATATTTAATTGATGAATTTGTGGTTGGGATATCCTACGGCTATTAGGATACTATTGTCTTTATGAGTAAAGCTTTGGAGTCAGACCTGAGTCTGAATTCTGGATTTACCACTTTCTATTAGTGAAATCTTGGCCAGATATTTATTACTTTTTCAGAATAGGCAGTTGAGTGTAATGGTAGAGAAGGGACCCTGGAAACAGAATGGCTGGGTTGTAACTACAGCTCTCCCACTTACTAAATAAGTGATAGGCAAACTACTTAAATTGTGCTACAGTTTTCCTACCTGTAAAATGGGGATAAAATAGCACTTAACTTCAGCAAAGTTGCAGAATGCAAAAACCAACATGCAAAATTCAAGTGTGTTTTTAAATATTAACAATGAACAACCTGAAAATAAAATTGAGAAAATAATTCATTTATAATAACATAAAAATACTTAGGAATAAACTTAATCAAGGAAGCAAAATACTTATATACTAAAAAGTATAAAATGAAAGAAAATAAAGAAAACACAAACGCCTGGAAAGACATACTCTCTCATCAATTAAAGGACTTAATATTGTTAAGATGTCAATACTACCGAAAGTAATCTATAGATTCAATGCAATCCTTATCAAAATCCCAATTATGTCTTTTGCAGAATAGAAAAATCCATCTTAAAATTCATATAGAATCTCAAGGGACCCCCAAATAGTCAAAACAGTCTTGAAAAAGAAGAACAGTGTTGGAGGGCTCACACTTCCTGATTTCAAAACTTACTACAGAGCTATAGCAATTAAAATGATGTGGTACTAGCATAGAGACCAATGAAGTAAAATAGAGAGCCCTCATAAAAACTCTTGCATATATAGTGAAATTATTTTCAACAAAATTCCCAAGATCATCTATTGGGGAAAAGACAGTTTTTTCAACAAAAGATGTTGTGAAAACTGGATATCCACATGCAAAAGAATGCAGCTGGGCCCTCACCTTACGCCATATATCAAAATTAACTCAAGGTGGATCAAAGACCCAAATGTGGATGCTAAAACTATAAAACTCTGAGAAGAAAACATAGAAGAAAAGCTTCATGACATTGGATTTGGCAATAATTTCTTGGATATGACACCTAAAACACAGGCAATAGAAGAAAAAATAGATAAATTAACTTTCTTCAAAATTAAAAGCTTTTGTGTATCAAAGGATACTATCAGCAGAGAGAAAGGCAGCCTATGGAATGGGGAAAATATTTGCAAATCATATATCTGATAAGGATTTTATATCTATAATATATAAAGAACTCCTACAACTCCACAACAGCAACAAAAGACAACTGATCCAATTAAAAAATGGAGTAAAGAGTTGAATAGACTTTTCTCTAAAGAAGATATACACATGGCCAATATGTACATGAAAAGTGTGCATTTATTATCTCTATTTACCAGGAAAATGTAAATTAAAACCACAATGAGATATCACTTCATACCCATTAGGATGGCTATTATTTAAAAAGCAACAATAAAAACTCAGAAAATAACAAGTATTATCAATGATGTGGAGAAATTGGAACGCTTGTGCATTGCTGATGGGAATGTAAAATGGTGCAGCTGCTGTAGAAAACAGTATGGTGGTTCCTCAAAAAATTAAACATAGAGTTACTAAACGGTCCAGCAATTCCACTTCAGTGTATATATCCAAAAGAATGGGAAGCAGTGTCTTGAAGAGATATTTGTACACCAATGTTCATAGCAGTATTATTCACAATAACCAAAGGTGGAAATAACCCAAGTGTCCATCAACAGATCAATGGATAAATGAAATGTGGCATATACATATAATAGAATATTATTCAGCCTTAAAAAGGAATGAAATTGTGACATATGCTACAACATGGATAAACCTTGAAGACATTATACTAAGGAAAAAAGCCAGACATAAAAGCAAAATACTTACATGGTTACACTTACATGAAGTACCGAGAGTAGTAAGATTTATAGGGACAGAAAGTGGAATGGTGGTTGCCATGGATTGGAGGTTGGGGGTATAGGGAGTTATTGTTTCATGATTGTGAAATTCCAATCTAGGAAGATGGAATTAGTTCTGGAGATGGATGGTGGTGATGGTCGAACATCAGTGTAAAGGTACTTAATGCCACAGAACTGTATACTTAAAAAGGGTTAAAACGTTAAATTGTATGTTATGTATATTTACCACAATAAAAGAAATCACACTTACAGGTAATAGTGTTAGGAGGATTAAGTTAATAGGTCTAAAGCAAGTCTAAAGTGAACTTTTCCTATAAAGGGCCAGAGAGTAAATATTTCAGATCCTGTGGAATATATGGTCTCTGTTACAACTATTCAAATCTACAGTTTTAGCAAAAAAGCACTCATAGACAATACTTAGACAAATGTGCAAATGTGCATGGCTGTGTACCAAAAAACCTTTATTTATCAAAACAGGTGGTGGACCAGATTTGGTTTGTGGGTAGAAGTTTGCTGACCCCTGAGCTAAAGCATTTAGAAAAGTTCCTGGCACAGAAACAGAATCGGTGCTACTTAAGTATTAGATATTATTGCTGCTATGACACAGGATTGCTGTGAGTAATTAAATAAAATAATGCATACAAGTGCCCGACACAGGTATGTATTTTCTAATTTATAGCTTTTAAATCAGGGCATATGTACCAGGGATACTTCATGCCAAGTTTGAAACCTGAGATGCAAATGAGCACCCAGATTTGGCCTAACAAAAATAAGGTGGGGCACGTGAGTTCTGAATAAAGTGTGAACTCCCCTTAGATGGAGGAGGAGCCCCACAGCTTTGATGGATCCTGCCTTTGAACCTGTGATGTTCTTTACATTGACTGCTGTTCCACCTCATTAATGAGTGATACATTGGGGCCATCACCAGCTGTTGACGGTCCTCGGTGTTTTACCTGACACCTATCCCCACAAACCCAAAGCCCAATGCGCATAAGATGTTAGAAATGTGTGTCAAAAGGTGAGCACATTAAAGTGAAGGGTGGTTTATCCATATCTGGTGTCCTCGTCATGTTGACATCTGTATAAGTGACTGGGAGATAGACTCTCTAGTGCCTCAGGCGCTCTTATGTCAAAAAGCAGCCATTAAAAGGATGCTCGGTGAACATGGAAAGGTGCTTAGTGAGGTGGAGCCCCTTGAAGCACTGAAGCCAGCCTTCGAGTCCACACTCAAGTCTTAAAATAAACCTGACATGGCGTGAATTAGTCTGAAGTCTCCGGGACCCTCACATACTACTCATCTTGTCAACATCTGGGAGGAACATCTTGCTCTCTTTTTCTCTTTCTCTCTGAACTTGGTTTGGTGGTAGTGTTGGCAGGGTCTTCTCATTAGGAGAATGTTAGTGCAGAGAATTGTCCAGTTGGCCCCAATTCTTGATGTGTGTCAAACACACCAAGAGACATTTCCCTTCTCCGCTGTCCAGGACCACTCGGGGCCATGCACACATAGTTTCTGCATGAACAAAACCCTCTCCAACAACAGATGACCCCTCCAGTCATCCTGAGCACAGGCCTTTTTGTTCCTTTATAGGGACATGTCCCTGGGAGGGCGGAGAAGCCTGCAAATGTCTGCTGAAATTAATGGCACGTGGTCTTGAAGGAGCTGGAATCAGCCTCCTAGGCAGCCACGAAATCCATGGTCTCTCAGGTAAAAGGTGGGAGCATGAGGTATGAACACATCAGGCGATGCTGACAAGACAGAATGTCAGCCTTCCCAGCATGTCTGCAGCTCAACCCTGGGGTTGGTGATTAGAGGCAGCTTCCCGGCCAGCCTGTGGTAAACATCAGATCTCTGCTCCACTCCAGGATCAAAAACAAGTCATGAGGAACAGTGCCTTTCCACTGGAGTCATCTTCTGCCTCTTCCAAAACACTTCACATTCGGAAAAAGAAAACATACACTTCGAGGACCTTCCCCTGACCCCCGTCAAGATCCAAAAAGCGGAGGAAGAAAAGAAAGGGGACTGTTTGGACACTCACATTTGACTAGATTTCCCTTTAGGAGAGCTAAATCGCCGAGGGAGACAGCAGATACAAACACAAGTGCACACACGTCACCCGCCAGTGATAAAATCAGGAGTCGTCGCTTATTTCTCCTCATATTGTTCTCTAAACTTTCATCTCACGTGGGTTCCTAATGGATTTTCTAGATGCCTCTTTCTATTGGGGTGCAATTGTGATTGGTTTTCATACATTATTATTGATATTTTTTGTTTTTCTTTATGATTATCAATATTTTGGAGGAATTAAGAATGATGGTTATCTTTTAATTAGCCACAAAACAGGCATTAATTCATTAAGTCAGCCCACACAGTTGCCATTTCATTTTGGAGATTCTGGAAGGCAGGAGCAGGAGGTAGAGAGGGCCATGAATTGAAAAAAAACACACCAAAGGATTCACACAGTATGTGCCCTACGTTTCTTACATGTGAGCGAGAAGGGGGTGGTTGCCACTTTTAACGCTGCTGCTCAGTACCAGACTCTTGCTCTACAGTGGTGAGAAAGATGGTGGAGATGGCAGTGGTGGTGGGGAAGGACAATAGGTCAAAATGAAGTTCATTAACAGAGCTGCTGTGAGTCTAAAACAAATAAGAGCCCCCTGCACTGCATTCAAGGACCTTCTGATCTCCTAAATCTCCATTTCTTGCTGGTTCATGCTCCTGATGTGTTGATTAGGGCATGATGCCTTTCATTTTTCCACTGGATAGAAATAAGACAACGTTTAACTACAAGTGGGACAACGTGACTAAGAGAAGATGAATGCATATTTGATGGATAGAGTATTTCCCCCCCAGTGATTCTGACTAATGAAGAACACACTGAGCCCTGAAGGCAAAGGGAAGGGCGTCCAAGTGTTCAGGATTTTATCATCACAACTTGGACGTTACTGATTTAGCACATGTTCCTGGGACTGATATTAAATGCTCACCTCTGAGCTGAGTGTTGTAAGGAATTCAGACTCAAAAATACTGTGGTCACTGTTCTCTGTTGCTCTTTTTGTAGACAGACTTTCAGAATTAACTTGCATCCAGTCTGGACCCTGAGGAAGCGTGGTGGGAGCACCCACAAAGCACAGGAGGATGGGTGGAACTTGGACCACAGGATATGAGTAAAAGGCCCTCAAGGAAGAGGCAATCGCTCAGTAAAGGTTTGGAGGTAAGGTGGGCAGGAGGTGCTTGGTGAGGGGAGATGAGCCCAGTGTGGTTGGAATGACAAATGTCAGGAGGCATGCAATGGGACAAACATGGCAGGCTAGGGTGGTAGAATTGTATAGCCTTTGAAGTGGGGAGCCTCAGAAGGTTCCTGAGCATGAGAAGGATAAAATCAGATCTGTGTTTTGGGAATGAAAACCAGTGTAGTGTGGAGGGTGAACTGAGAGACGAAGAGGGTAGCAGTGGGCTGGCCATTTGGTGTGCCTGGATTTTTTTAGGCAAAAATGTGTTGACATCATTGGTGGCAGGAATGGATTGCACAGCTGATGTGTGTGTGTGTGGGGGAGGTCATTGTGGGACAGGAGTTTTGGGTGTTTGTGGAGTACAAGTTGCTGATGGTCATTCCATGGTTGGAAAGCCTCTAGTTATCCATCTCAGCCCATGATTTATAAGGAAGAGCTCCTGAGGGCATCTGGCACCCTACCAGGCCTTCCCCATCACCTCCCCCTGAAGGACGTGGGCAGCTGAGACATCTGAGGAATGAGGCAGGATTGCATAATTGGATTTTTCACTTGGGCCCAACCAAGGTCTGGTACCTTCTGTGGGAGAGCGGTACTGAAAGTTTTGGAGATCTAACTTCTAATTCCATCAAGGTAGAGATTTCTGAGCTATTATGGTTTACCCTTGGAGTCCTGGGACCTTCCCAAAAATAACAGAATGCTTTGGGAGCGACGTCCAGACCAAGGTGGGTTTTGATAAGTAATTGGGGAAGCTCCCCACTCATTGCATTACTGGACACTTCCTACATTGCTAGCTGCTTCATAAACATAATTATCTTCAATCTACACTCTAACATTTTATTACCAACTTACTGATGATGAAACTGAGCTTGGAGAGTTTCTGAAACTTCTTTTTCCTGGTCTTACTTTCTAGTTTTAGTAAAAATAAACCATTGGTATTCTAGTCTGTTAGCATTTCCCATTCTGTTGGCCTCTCTTCGTAAATGAGCTTTTTTTTTTTTTTTACTTCTCTCTCTTTGACAGCTTTTAGGACCTTCCCTATCTTAGAATGAATCTTTTTTTTTCATTCATTGTGTGGGGGCATTTGGTGGACACTTTCAATCTGGAAACTCACGTCATTCAATTCTTTTCACATCTGTTGTTTGCTTTAGTCAGATATGTTTTTCTCATGGTCCTGCAGGTTTATGCACCTTATATCCTTGACTGCCATTTTAGAAGGGTTCGTTGGGAAGGAGTACATGGAAATAAATGTATTGTGCTCAGATCCTCATTTTTAATGGGAATTCCTTTGAGCTATTTTTAGTATTTTTCTAAAACTATCAGAAATTGTTGGTTGTCCAAGCTAATGCCAAATAGGCTCATTAGAAATAATAGACTAATTAGAAAGTATCACCCAATGCCTGGAATAATGCCTGGACCTAGTAAGTGCTCAATTAATACATGGAGAATGCATACCATACAAACTTGGTGCTGTTTTTTCATTGCTCTAATGATCTCTCTCTCTCTCTCTCTCTCTCTCTCTGTGTGTGTGTGTGTGTGTGTGTGTGTGTGTGTGTGTGTATTTGGGGCAGTTAAGAGTCTGGTGAGAAAACATGGACTTACAATACAATGAGACCTGGGTTTCAATCTTTACCCTACCATAAACCAAACAAGTCCTGTAACCATCCTGAGGCTCAACATTCTCCCCTATAAAGTGAGAATAATAATACCATGTGCAGAACTGCTGTGAAGATTAGACATGATGATCATGAGAATTTTAATATTAATTAACACCTACTAGTTCTCTCATAGTGTCATGTGCTTGTCATGTATTTCGTTAATTATTTCATACAACAGCACTATGAAGTGGGTAATATTCACGTCTTATCTTACAGGTGAGGAAAAGAGACTTAGAGAAGTTTACCTGAAGTCACTCACTTCAGAGTGGTGAAGACAGGCAAGATTCATATGCAAGTTTATGGCATCTATCACAGAGCTACACAAATGATGGCTGCTTCCATTATGCTCAATAAAATTAGGAAATTATGCCCTTATTGATTAACAATATAGCGTGGGTGGTTTTTTTTTTTGTCATTGTTTTGTTTTGTCTGTTTTTTGGTAAACATAATCTATAAAAACAAGGAGCAAATAGAGAAGGATTAATAAAAAGAACTATTGATGTTAAAAAGTAGGTCGACTCTTGAAGAGGTTATGCATATAATGTCTTCTAGTAGCATTCTGTGATTCAGAGGTTGTTACTCCCTAGCAGTTTTCAAACTGTGTAACATTCTGTGATTCGGAGGTTGTTACACTCCCTAGCAGTTTTCAAACTGTGTAGAAACCCAACTCAAACTGGTTTAGGCCAAAAAGGAGAATTTATTAGCTCATGTAACTGAAAAGTACAGGAGTTTCTAATTTCAGGACTTCAGGTATAGTGGGATCCAGGTTCTCAAAAATTGTCCTTAGGACTCAGGCTTTCTCTCAGCTCTGCTTTGCTTCGTGTTGATTTCATTCTCAGACAAGATGGCTGCCTGCAGCTTTAGGCTTATACCAACTCTTCTCTCAACTCCTGTGGAAACAATTCCTCTTTTCAACTATTCTCAGAGAAGTTTCAGAGTTGAATCTCTCATTGGCTCCAGTGATCCCACTCCTAATGTGGAAGTCTGTCCACATCGAATCACATAAAACTGAGAGACAGCAAGGTGGTTTCCCTAAGAACAGTTAAAGTACTGAATCTAGATGGAAAATGGATACTGAGCAATCAAAGAAGAAAGATGTTCTCATACAGAGCTCTGAGGAATCCCTGGGAGGGTCCTGAGGGGTAGAGATGGAGGTTGTGGGGAGAGGGGTTGAAGCAGGATGGAGAGGACTCAGTGGGACCCAGACCCCCAAGTTGAGAACCACTGACTTACACAACCCCAGGAGGGCACTATTTATGTTGTAGTCTGTGAACAGCACACTTGCCCAAGATCCATTTCAACTACAGCAAGTCAGCCCTTTTCAGTTTTACATGAGCCACCAAGGGAGATTTTAGTTAAATAAAGGTTGAAAAAACACTGTGTCTACATACAGGGATTGAATGGGGGTGACAGAGGGAGGCTGGAATTCTGGGAAATTGGCAGTATATCTGAGAGTAATAGAAGGAAGTATCTATCTTATATTCCAAGTAACGGGCAGAGGGTTTATAAAAGGACAGATGGAGGAGCTGGGAGAGGGAGAGGATTGGTGGTAGAAGCTGGATAAAGGGGTGGACCGGGTGTGGACTGTCCTAGAGTGCCAATGTTGGGTGACACCAGCTGGCTCAGGTACGAGTCCATGCCCAAGCATGGACTTTCTGGATGGCTCTGCCAACAGCCCAGGGTTTGCAACGTCTGCATCAAATTGGGAAAGGCCTGTTTTAGAATCTTAGAGGAGTTAGGTGTCCCCTCACCATCCCAGGAAAAGTAAAGAAGAATAAAAGGATGTCACTTGCAAGAGAAATATCAAGGATGGTTTGGAGTCACCAGAAAGAATCGGGTAACTCAATGGTGTCCTGTCTTGCCTCTTTCCTGCCCCTTAATGAGCTCTTGAGTAGCTGCTGTGTTCTTGGCCTTGTGGTCAGCACTGAAAGGGAAGACAAAACCTACATGAATGTTGCAACAGCTATGACCAGGGCACCCTCTGCAGAGCTTGCCTTTGGTCCAGTGGTATACTCTCTAGAGGCGGGGGGAGGAGGGACTTCTGCTGTGTAGCATTTGCTAATTTCTATGGTGTAAATACTCCCACCATGAGTGATTTCAAGCTACCAACATGACATCGTTGAACATATAGTTGGCAAGAGCTGTGCAATAGCATACCACACCCGGTCCACCCCTTTATCCATAGATGATAGCAAAAGGTAACAAAATAATTAGGAAGTGTTGGAGCTTGAGTATTTATTTTCTTTGTTTTTAATGTCAGTTAAGTATAAATGTATATAATTTAATTTTTAATAACCACTGCGTTTAACGACTGGTTTGCAGAATTCCAGAAAAGTTAACAATTTGTTCTTGCGAGTCCTTTTGGCCCAGCTCTAGCACAAGACTGCCTTGTTCTATTCAGTCTTCTAGGTTCCAGGGATTCAGTGTATTTCTCTCTCTTCTTTGAGAAGCCTCACCCCAGGGCACATCTATTGCCTAGACTTGTTATTGGTCGGTCTCTTGAATGTGTTTTCTGTAACTGAGACAGGAAGCCTGGTTGCTCATCTCCATCTCCTCAGGGTAGTCCAGAAAGGCGTAGGAAATGTTTGATGAATTAGTGAGTGAGTGAGTGAGTGAGTGAGTGAGTGGTGAGTGAGTGAATAGCTAGTGAGTGTAGGGTGGTTGTGGAGGCTACAGAGATAAATCCTACGTTCCCGGCTCCACATTTCTGCCACTCATGATGCATCTTGGTTCTGGCACCATCCTTATGTGTGATCACCTGTTTAATGGCTGTTTGTATGGCAGGATCATCCTTCCAAGAGGACAGGAACTGTATCTGGTTTTTCATTGTTGTCACCATAGTACCTGTCACATCGTAAATGTTCAATACTTGTTGATTTTGGCTGACTCTACAAAGTTAATAATACTTTTTTAAATTACATAAAAATATACAAGTGCATATTAGTTAGAAAAATATTCTCATATTGCAGCTAAGGCTAAGCACCCTCTGACCAACCCTCAATTCCAAATACTCCCCTTCTGGAAAAGTGACCACAGCAATAACTATGGTATATATCCTTTTAGTTTTTTGTTTGTTTTCATTTACTTACAAATATATCTATGGAAATACAGGTACATGGTACTGTTTTGAGACTTGTATCCTTCACCCAGTTTCCTTAAGCAGTTACATTGTATATAACTATACTACAATATCAAAACTGGGAAATTACATTGGTAAAAAGCCTGTATATATTAATAGTTCTATGCCACTTTATCACTGTGTAGGTTTGTATCACCACCATCACAACTAAGATACAAAATTATTCCATCAATAAATTATTCTAATTATTCATTTCATCACCCACCCCTTTGTACTCACCTCTTCACCCGCCCACTATTCCCTAACTCCTAACCACTAATCTTTTCTCATCTCTGTAATTCTGTCATTTTGAGGATGTTATGTAAGTGGAATCATGTAGCATTTCACCCTTTGAGATTGTGTTTTTTAGCTCAACATAGTGCCTTTGAAATTGAGGTGGTTTTTTTGTTTTTTAATGTAAATGACATTGTGTTGCACATAAGCTTTTGAAATGGACTATGTGCCCCAGGCCTTTCCCTTTCAGGATATTCAGATGTAGCTAATTCATTCTAACAGTCATATGATATTCTGTAGAATTGTTTTATCATGCTTTCATAATTCTGCTTGTTGGCATAATTGATTGTTGGCTGTGAGTTCTTTCTTCTCCTCGCAAGAGGCTGCTTACAGGGCTGCTTTCCTAAGCTCCTTCACAGAGGTAATGAGTTGGGATTGGGAAGAGGGTGCCCCCAAAAGTCCACAGGGGGTCTTAAATCTTTAAGAAAGGCACATGAACAAGTTCTCATGGTCCTCAAATCTCTTCTGCTTAACTCCTTTGCTAGGAGGTAACTTGTCTTCCTACCATCCAGAAGCATGAATGAAGCCAGAGGCTGAGGGAAGGGGGGAAAAATGAATTGAATGTCTTTCCAGTTGCCCCCTGTTATCAGGGGTAAATCCCATAGCACTGATTTCCGCCCCCAGTGCTCCTAACCACATAAACATATCAAGGGACCTAAGAGCAGGTGACAGAATGCCATTTGGCTTTTTTTTGCCCTCTTTGTAGGTAATAAGACTATCTCCTGTGTGGTGAGGTGTCCCACAAGCATGTAATGGGGTACTGATTCTGAGGGGTCTGGGGTGTAAGGTAACAGGGTGGAAGTGAGGCTCTGGGAACCCTTTTGCAAGCTCCACTGAGCCAACATGAGTTACGAGCCCTCAGCTCTGTCCTGAGGGAACCCTATCATGGTTTCCAGGCCAGAAAGCCTTGGCAAGCCCCAAACCCCAAACTCCAGTACCCAGGCAAGCCTGATTTGTGAACACTCCAGGCCCGAGCCTCCCACAAATTCCTTTTCTGCCTCCCCACCCTTCTCTTGCCACGCTTTGAGGCTTTTGTACAAAATTGGGGCCTGGTATCCATGTCTGGGAGGCTCAGAACTTTATTTAGAGTTTTCTTATTCTTTGGGAAAATAAAACAGGGCTCATTTTAATAGACTAAACCAGGAATCTAAACTGAAAGCAGAGGCCATGTAAACAAAACCCTTTTATGTGGTGCCTCCAAATGAGTTTACTTTAACAAAAACAGGACAAGTAAATAAGTGAGGTTTACAAATATAAACTGCAAAGTTGCTGAAGTGTGAGATAAATTGTCTAAGGCCCTTCTGTTTAAATTCTATGGCCTGGCATTTCTCCTTTTGAGTTTCTATCAGGCAGAATCTGGGAAGGAGAGAATGTTCTGTACAAGAGAAAAGAATTTCCCATGGTGGGGCCAACCAATGATCTGATTAGGGGACCTCCTGCAGGGGCCTGTGAGGGTTGGCCCCTCCCCCCTCCTGGGGTGCAGGAGATGCCTAGCTGGTGATATCACCTGAATATCCCCACCCCATGGAAGGAACTCTTAGAAACAGCCCCTTCTGCCATCATGACCCAAGAGAACAATGAAATGATGGGGGTGGGGGTGGGGGTGGGTGGTAGAGAGTAGACCTTTAGAAGGATGATGAGAAAAATTCCATCAGATGCCATTGCTACTTGAGAGGAAATTTCCCTCCTTTATCCACCAAGAAGCATAGGGTGTGCCCAGCAGGTGGAATTCATTATGAAGACAACCGCCCTTGCCAGCGGGATTGGTGACCTGGCATTCAACCACTCTCCCAAGGAAAAATCTAAACATGGCATGAGATTTCATCTGGGTGGTTCTGAGACAGTCAATTGGACCTGGAGGTGGGGATAGGGGTCAAACCAGCACAAGTACTGTGGGAAAGAAGGCAGAGAACAGAGGAGGGGTGGTAAGATGACCTGTGTGCCGTGTGTGCTAGTAAATGTCTACAACCAGCTCTTGGGGCTGTGGGGAGAGCCCTATTTGTCGCGTTTCTGGATTTCCATGGTGTAAATTCTTCCAGCACAGGCAATTTCAAGTTATCAACAGGAAGTCACTTAGCTCACAGCATTCTTGAAAATATAACGATTGGCTCTCCCTTGCTGGTATGAGCTAGCTCCGTCATACCACTACCTACGGGTTCAGGAAGTGGCTCTTTAAAGGTTAGGGTAGGAAGTGATGGGTGGAGAGTTACGTCTAAACCATTTTTCCAACGACTTAGAGTGACTTATGGGTTGCTTTGGTTTTTTTATAATACTTACAATATTTGTTCAATGTCTGTCTGCCCTTCTAGGCTTGATGCAAGGGCTGCATCTTTCTGTGTTACTGATGTATTCTATTATCTAACACAGTGCCTAACATATAAGAATGGCTCAAAAACATTATCTGATTGGTTCAAAGGTCTGTTGAATGCTGTAACTAATAGTAAAAGTGCTTACTATGTGCCAGGTAGTGGACTAAGCCCTTGACAGGAAGTATTTAAGTTCATCTTCACAGCAGGCTTATCAAATTTTGATGGGTATATATCACATGGAGGGTGGATTACAAATAAGGTTATCTAGGTTCTACCCATATCTTGCCCAGGAACCTTCATTTAAATAAGCTTCCCAGATGAATTTTACACAAATTCAAATTTTAGAATCACTTTCTGATAGGGTAAAGCTTACGATTCCTGTTTTATAGTTGGGGAAACTGAAGCTCCTGAGTTTCAGTAACTTCCCCAAGGTTGTGCCTTAGATAACTGGTGGGTCCAGGTGCCAAAACTAACCAGTAGACTAGATGGGCTTCCATAGAAAAACATTGAATAACTGAATGAATAAATGAATGACAGATCGCTCCTTTGGTGATTCACTGTGGGATTCAAGAAGTAAGAGTAGAGGCGAGAGAGGCCACCAGGAGTCAATTACACTAGTTTTGGCATGAAGGAGTGAGCAAGGTTGAGAGTAGAGATTGTGGACAGGTAAAGTAAGAAAATGTCATAATGATTCAATGCTATGTATCATGTACGATGTGAATTTTGCAACATAATCTCATTTAATATGCATAACAACTCAACAAGAGAAATGTTGTCAACCATATTTTACAAAATGCGATTCAGAAAGAATAACTCATTGAGTTCACCATGAGGGAACAGCTAAAATTGGGACTCTAGTTTCTCTGACTCTATCCTCCTTGGTCCCTGTTAAATTGGGGTTCAAACCTATGCATTGTGACTAAAAGGGATGGTTAAAGCCACCCTGTAGGAGGGTCGAGGCAAGTCATGAGTAGTAGGCTTCCTGCCAGTCCCAGCGAGGGGAGCTTTGGCAATGGTTGGAAGAAACACAGTGGAGGACCAACACAGTTGCCACAACCACTGGAAAACACGAGTCTTTGTCTGTCTGGTTCCTGGAAAATGTCACTGTGCCTGAGGCACCCCCAGCGTTTGTATGGACACAAGCTATCTGCTGGTGAAATGATTTTCTTACGGCTCTTCAGTCCCCTAGATCCTGCGTTTTATCTTATCTCATGGCCACGTGCAGGTCAGCTGAAGCTGGGAGCTCTATTCTCAGAATTGTAGTTTCCTTGGAGATAAAAGTCATCAGTGATGATTAAAACTGCAGAATAAAATGTAAATGATCTCTGAAGAATGTTATCTGTGTCAACTTTTCCTCCCTCCTCTTCTTCATCTTCCCCACTCAAAATTCTGCATAGAACTCATGACAAAGCTTTGAAAATCCAAGTCCTGCTGGCCAGCATAAGAACATATTTGCATGGTGGGGAGGATGGAGTTGGAGAATCTGCATTCCTCCAGGAAGACAGCCGTCCTCAGAGCTATACGTCTTGAATCCCAGGGTTTGCAATCAACGTGACACAATATAATGAACAAGCAAGT
>NW_017731570.1:564384-565758 GCF_001890085.2 Hipposideros armiger | reverse complement strand
TTAAATGTCACAATCTTGGATGGTTGCCTACTATTGACTATTATAAACCATTAGGTTTTGGAGTCATTTGTTACTGCAGCATAATTTAGCCCCATCCTGGCTGAAACATTAGATAATGATTTACATTTAGTCAAAGGTATTTGTACCCTACAATAGAACCCTAAAATAGTAATGCAGCTCTAAAATAAGGAGCAAGCTTCATATTTATTGATATGTAAGGCCCCCAAAATATATTTTCAAGTAGAAAAGGCATGACACCAACTAGCATGCATGGCATGATCCCAGTTTGGTCAAGCTAGATGTGTAAACTGTAGGTGGACCTTCAAAACGCTGGACCTTTCCTCCTGTGGCATCTCTCACAGGTGTGGTCTCTGTCTGTTCTCAGGGCCCTGATTCTTAGGTGGACTGCTTCTTGATTTTAGTCCTCTCAGCAGCTCTCATTTGTACAACACCATAAACGCTCAGGAAACCAAAGCCTATAAAATTCCGATCTTTATGCTTGTCTCATGTCATACATCGTATGTGGAGTTCCCAATGCCATAAAGATCTCACCAGGTGCTGAGAGGTGTGGAAAGTGCTTTATGTTGATGCATTTGGGAGGATGACTCCCCCCGGGTCTCCATGTGGCTTCTTTTCATCCTGCCATTCATCACTCTGTGTGGTTGCAAAGGATTTATGAAAAGACATATTCCATGTTTTACCACTTCACACAACTCTATCTCACATTGTACCCTAATATCACTGCTGCCAGCAAAAATGTGAAAGCTGAACTTAATCTTTGGCACCCCCACCCCTCCCTAATGGTATTGATTGCTGATGTGACTGGTGTGTGGCTTTACAGTGGCTTTTCCAGATCTCTTGGCATCACATAGGCAAAATGTGTGCTAGTTGATACCAGCGTTTGCTTGTGCAGCCAAGCATCTATTTGTTAGTAAATATGGGTCTTTCTAGCCTTAGGAAGACTTGAATTAATACTAATTTAATACTAAAACTGCTACTACTGTAATAGTAATCATTGTAGTTATTTGTCATTTGTTGAGCGTTCACTGTTCTGGCCCCACACTAAGCACTTCATGTGCATTATCAAATTCAACTCGCACCATACGAGTACATATCTTTTCAAGGAGTATAATGATCATCTGTACTTCACAGATGAGGATGCTGAATATTAAGATGAGAAGTCAATGAGCCGGGGTCACTTAGTTTGGAAGGGGTGATGCTGAGATTGCAATCCAGATATCGTGGGCTCCAGATTTTGAGCTAGAATTTCCCATTCTCGGTCCATGGTTCGTTAATGGTGAGGCACATGCTTTTAGGCATCCCCAGTCTCCCCCGTGATCTCCCACTAAGTCAATAAGGCCTGGATATGAGTCA
>NW_017731570.1:543153-563195 GCF_001890085.2 Hipposideros armiger | reverse complement strand
AGAGAGAGAGAGAGAAAGGGAGATTACAGATTCTAAATATACTTTATTCTTAGTGTATCCCCAGCACCTTTAGGGACCAGCATGTGCTAGACAGTATGTGCAGGTGGGAGGAGGAGTTCACCTGCACAGGCAAGTCAGCCATCCTCAACATAACACACATGGTAGTTCAGTGGTCTTACTTCTGACACTCCCTCTTCTGCAGGGAATATTTCTGCCCCTACCAGCCACTGCAGGAACTCATAAGCTGGTTATCACTAGGCTTGTATTTGTCCATGCTGAGTTTTCCTCCCCATTCCTGCTGGTGTAAACTTTCGCTTTTCCCCTGTCTCTCTACTCCCACACCAACTCTGCCCAGAGTCCACAGCCCCCCTCCTGGCTGCCTTTGCTGCTTTTATTTAAATGCATCACTTTTGGCAAAAGCAGTACTCCTTCTGGCCATCCTCACGTTTCCATCACTCTGAAGCTTGCCTTGCATATGTTACAGACACAGTGTCATCAAACACACCCCTGATCCCTGCCCTGTTCTTTCACAAGTCCAGACCACTGATGACCTGGTGGACCACCCCAGAACCCAGAACCCTCTGGGATGCTCTTGCTGTTGCTGTTCCCTTGAGAAGGATGACACAAAGAAGGCATTATGCCAGTCTTTGTCTGAGTAGGTCCCTCCCACCGTATTGCTGCTGTTGCCATAAGGACCAGCTAAGAAATGTTTATATTAATTCAAATGCTCATTGGGGGTGGGGGTGCAAAACCAAACAACACAGGCTGTGGAAAAGTTGCAGGTGTGCTGCAAGAAGAGGATTAACTGCTGTGTACAGCCTTGTTTCCCTGGCGACCACATGTGCTGCTCTCCTTGGAAACGCCTGGATTTGGTTGGATTTGCTGTGCTGGGTTTGTCCGAGTGTGGGCCACCGCTGGATAGGTCAGTGTGGTGAGTGACCATCACTGCCTGGTGTCTGTCTTTGGCCTATGTTCCTCTCTCTCTCTCTCTCTGGCTCTCTCTCTCTCTCTCTCTCTCTCTCTCTCTCTCTCTCTCTCTTTCCCTCTCTCTCTCTCTTCTCATTTTTAAGGACAGTTTCAGCCTCTTAGAGGAGACATAAAGCACCCTATACAATAAGGAAGTTGCATATGAAAAGAGCCTGCTGAGTGTTCCGTGCTGCACCAGAGAATTAATTGAGTCCAAGTGGACAAATATTTGAGCTCAATTATGGGCTGAGGCGTTTTGGCAGAGTGATGTGGAGAGCTCTCAGGACTCTCCTCAGTTGGTGCATGACAGCTGGAGTGTGGTCATCGGGAGCTGGGGCCATCTCTGGGCAGATCTGCTCACTCCTTAGGCTGTTCCACCAAATGCCCACACCAAGGTTGGTCCCTGCGGAGTGACCCTACACACACGTCTTCCCACCGAGGAGCATTTGGTCTCATTTATGAGACTTTGTCCTGTCTGCTTGTCTTGGATGTAGCCAGTCTGGGTCACTCAGTAAGCCTCTTGAGAGCATGGTGTGTGAGTGTGCCTGGGTGTTTGCATGTCCACATGTCACCATGTAACTGAAGGGCTTTGGCTTGAACAGCTCTACAATATGGCAAGCTTTACCCTAACTAGGTGTAAACATGTGTCCTTGGCCAAGCCTATAAAATGTTTCTTCTTTAAACGGGGATGTTCCCTCCCAACTTGGTGAGGCTTGGAAAAGAACCCCAGTGTTCCAAGTGCAGGGGTGAGGGTCTCCGGGTCTTCCTTCCTCCTCCTCCAGAGAGGGACCTTGCCCTGCCACCCTCAGCCCTCCAACCTCTTGTGGAGTGGGCTTCAAAGGGGCCGCTGCCTGGGGGCCTCTTCACTCATCCTGAAGTATCCATGTGCTAGAGCCTAACAGTCTTGGTTTCTGGGGGCTGGGTGGTGGTGGGTGCTCCCCGACAATGGCCCACAATTCCACCCCTAGTCCCCAGAAAGGCCAGTGGGAGCAGAGCAAAGGCAGCCCCTTCATAGGAAGATGAAAGCCCACTCCCCCATCACCCTGACGGCACCTCCTGCCATCCCACTGTGGTCGCGTGGCGGAGGCTCAGTTCTTTGATGAAGCCAGTGGCACAAAGAACACTGTACAGAGCTCGCAGAGGCAGTGCTGGGGCCAAGACCCCTTAGCATGAGAGCCTGGGAATAAGGAAGTGCCGGAAACTGGGAAGGCCCTTTCAGGAGCTTGCCTTTCTAAGAATAATTCCTAAGGACCATAGACAACATTTGGGCCTCTCTTCCTGAGAAAGAAAGCTGTGTTATTTCATCCACACTGTGATGGGCTGTGCCCTCAGCAGTTGTAGGGGAGTATAAGAGGAGCAGGGTTAACCTTCGGAGTCGTCCCCGCTGGGTCCCCCGTCCTGGCCTCAATCTCCTGCTCCCTGAAGCTAACCTCTGTTGAGTTTGGGACCTTAGTCTGAGGAGTCTGTGATTTCTGCCTTCATCTGTACACACGTCCCTTACAACCTTCATCCTGACTTGCGCTGTCAGGTCTCTGGAGGAGGCAGGAGGAGACAGCCTCTGTTTACCAGATAAACAGCCATTAACATTGTTGTATTTATGGGGTCCTTTCAGTATTTTCTAAAGGTAGGTCTCCTCCATCACCCCTTCTGCAAGGGCTGATGTTTTTTTTTTTGTTTTTTTTTTGTTTTTTTTTTTTTAATGATCCTGCTGATCTCAATCTCCTAGATTCTTAGGAGCCACTAACCTCCCTCTCTTCCAACCAACTCAGTCTAATTCCTCGATGGTTCCTAAACCAGAGTACATTTAAAAATCACCCAAGTAATTTTTGAAATGTTGCTGTGGGTGTTCCCACTGTCTAGGCCTACAGCTAGTTAGGAAGGGCACTCTCTTACCCTCCAGCAGTGTCCACATGTGGGAGTCCAGCTGATGCAGACATTCATGCCCCCCGCTCTTCCCCCATTTAGTTCCTCTGTCTTTTGTTTCTGGCACCTGTATTCTCTTTCCTCACACTGAAATGCCAACATCAATATCTGGGTTTACCCTTCCCAGTGGAATGCCATTTGCACATTCAGACTGGCCCTGTTTAGGAAAAGGGGTTTTTCTCAGAGCTCAGACCTAGTCTCTAGGACTCTGCACTGGGTTTGGAGACCACAGATTCCAGAGAGTGGGGTTGATTCTCTTTGCTTTGCACACTGTGGTTATAAATATACCTCCTCCACTTTTCATCCTTCTACCTCTGTCTTTCATTCTCGATTCCATTATTGTCTTCATGGTCTTATTAATATTGTAAAGATCATGTTCATTAGTGTGTGATCTTGTTTATTGTACTTTATTTTACTCCTCCCGTCACTATGCTGGGAGTTCCAGTAGAACTTTTACCTTATCTGTATTTCTTTTTTTGCTGCTATTTTATTCTACAGAACTGGGCCTGCTGCATGGCGGGCCCTCATTAATTTTGAATGAGTAAATGAATGAAGCAAGGGAGCAAGCAGGATTCAAAAGCTATGAGTTCTCTGGCCAAATGCCATGTTTCATAGCTTCACTAATATCCCAATATCTATTTCCTATAGGAATTTTGTACAAACAACATCCCAGAGTGAGCTGTGACGATAACAGAGTTTTTTCAGGTAGGTATAACAACTTTACCCTAACACAAAGAACAATGCATCAGAGGCAGAGCAGCTGTGACTGAAGGGATACCAAGAATTATATCTGACCTTTAAAAGACCTCCCAGCCTTTCTGAAGAGGGGAAAACCTTTCAACTCAGAGTGAGAGAAAACCTTGTTAATGAAGAAATATCAACTTGAATTTCCACTGCGGGACGGGAAATGGAGGGCAGTGTTGAGAGCGGGATGTCTTAGAGACCCAGATTTTCAGAGTCTATGAATGGAAGAGGAGAAAGCAGTGCATTACAAGGTGGAGGCTGAAAAGCTGCCTCCAGTAAAGGGATGTCTCCCAGCACTGTGCAGCCTGTATAGAAACGTCCCTTGTATTAGCTTGCTGACTAAAGTCTAAATTCACATTCCAGGCCAGCATGAGGCCCAGAGTCAGACTCTGGCTCAGGTCCAGAAACCAATTTGGGCCTAGAGTCTGACTATGGGAAATGGGGTAAAGAGGAACCTTGGACATTGGCCTGGAGAACCCAAGGGATGGTGCTGGGATACATTTCAGGGATGGGTGAAGGCATAGGAACAGCCTAGATACAGAAGGGTCAGCTGTGGAGGTGTGGGCTCCGTCCTGAGAGATGGAGCCCAGGGGGTGGGGAAGGCAGTGAGGAGGTGCTCCCTGAGGCCTTGCCTGGAGGGATCAGTTTATGGGGCGCCTGTGGCTTCGCCTGTGGGTGGAAAGGGAGCTGTTAAAGGCACTGAGCTGATTTGGACAAATAAAGATTTCTTTCTGAGGCTCCTTGTGTGTTCTTCCTCCCCAGCAAGACCACCTCCCCTGGTGAACCTCCTCCTTGCCCCATGGTGACCAGTGCATAGTTCTGAGTACGCAAAGCACTTGGTGTAGAGGTGGACATCCCACGGGCTCTGGGGTCCCTCTTCCCAGATTTCTCCTTAGCTTCAGGGGACACCCTGGGACACTTTTCCAGGAGCTGAGATAAGTCACCTGAAAGCATTTAGCTGAGCACAGTGGTCGTGAAGAACTCGGGGGCTGTTTGAGCATTCAAAGGGAGATATGTTTGCTAGTGTATGCAGCCTCGAGATCCATGTTTTACAAGATAGCTGGGCAGTGCCGAGAGGGGCCTCCGTGTTTTTCATATTTTGCCTCTCCCACACTTGAGGCCTGGTGGGCGGCTTTCACTTTAAACTTAGAAAACATTCCAGCCCTTGCCCGTGAGTGTGACTCCTGATACGCCTCATAAACTATTCATAAAACAAAACGATTCCAGCCCGAGTTGCTTCCCCGTCTTCCTCCTCCTCAAGGTTTATTTTCCCCAGCCTGTTTGGCCCCCTCCACCTTCCTGGTTAACCCTTGGGGGCCTCACTTAACGAGGCATTGCAGCCTGGTGTGGGTAATGTGGGCACAGCTCCACATGCCCTCATGTGAAACCTCAGACCTTCTCTCCACCTCAGTCCCCTCCTGTGCGACCCTTGTCCTTCCCTACAACTGCTGGCTATTCCTTTTCCTCCTGTTCTTCAGCATCAAGGGCATTTAAAACGCTTCCCAGCAAGGTTGCCCCTCTGCTGTGTCCCTTTATCTCAAATACGTAGGTGCTCAGCAGGCCTGAGACGGCAGTTGGCTGTGTTGCCATAGGTTCATCCGCTGCCCACAGACACAGGGTGTCCTTTTTAGAGAAAGGTCACTGGTGGTTACTCATGGGACTAGAAATGAAGAATGAAGTTGGTGCATTCTCCCTTTAAACTACCATGAGTTTGATGAGTGGGAGGTTTTGCTGCAGACCTGGGTTCAAAGCTTGGCTTGGTCATTTCTTTAGAAGTCTTCCCTAAGCCTTAGCTTCCCATCAATCCATTCAACCAATACTTAATGAGTACCTACTGTGTGCCAGGCCCTGTTTTGGGAACTAAGGACTTGGAGGTGATTAAGCTGTCTTAATGGAGCTGACATCCTAAATGAACTAGAAATAATAGGATAACCTACCTCACAGGTGGTAAGTGTAAATTATCCCCTAGGTTGAGTCAAATTAAATTGCAATTATTGTAGGTCAAAGTTATTGCGTAGTAAGCATTTCATGTGAATCAAGCCAACAATAAAGTGCCTAGTACACTGTGGGTTCCCAATGAAGAGGTAGGAAATGGCCATCTTACTCAAAGTTTTTATGTGCTCCTCGGCAAGAAAGAAACTGTCTTCCAAACGTCTAGTTCATTTAGTGAAAAATGCAGTTGAAATCAGGTATTATTTACAGCTCATGTTTTTTTATTAAGTGTTATGAGCCCATGAAGTCTCGAGAAGCAGCTGACAGGAAGTAGCTTGTTGAATTTTACCCTACGTTTTAATACGCCAGACCGTATGACCAATATTTCAAAATATGCTGATCCTTTTCTTGAGTAAATCAGCAGGGCTTAAAACAGACTTTGCATTATTCAAAGCATCCGTAGGGGAAGGGTGGGTGAGGAGGAAGACCCTCTGTTAAACATTTATGTCTCATCGCTGAATAGCAAACGTAACCCATCTTTACTAAAACCTCTCCAAATGGTTGAAATAAATTTCATACAATGAATCTATTTTTCCCCCTCCAGAAAATATACAAAAGCAGGTGTCTAGACTTCCTGGTGTGTGTGTGTGAAAAAAAAAACAAAACCAACCCTAAACCCCTCAGTTTTTAATGTTTGCTTGTTTTCAGGTGCAGTTAGGGTTGTTAAGAAAACATTGATGCAGCTTCCCAGGGGTTCAAGTTGCTGAGGTATTTGGTTTTCCAGGACTCGAAGGCCGTCGCCAACTGCTACTCCTGTGACTCTGAGTTTGAAAGCATTTGGCCCTACAGCCAGAGGACCTGACTTCAAATCTTGACTCTCATACTTTCTAGGAGTGTAACCATTCTTTTTATCTCTGAGCCCCAGTTTCTTCATTTGTAAATTGGACATAATGGGGTTACCTACTGCTGGAGTGGTTTTGAAGAACCAGGGGGAGAGTGCTTGTAAAACATTTATTAAAGAGTCGGGCATACACTGAGCAGTCAATTATTGTTATTGTTAATAATGATAATATGATCAGTGATACCAATGATGTTATTAGTGTGTGTGTGTATGTGTGTGTGTGTAGAGGGGGGGCATTGTCAGCATCTGTACTCTCATCAAGACTCAAAGGTGTGCAATTCCTTTGTGATGATGATTCTTCTGTTCATTTCCTGCACTTCTCTGTTCAACCCCACCCCCTTAGATTGAGTTACCCAAACCTGCCTTCCTTCTGGGCTCCAATTGACTTAGGATGATGAGATACACTCTGGTATGAAACATAAAACCAAAGGCCCCGGAAGCACTTTTAGATGGGACTAGATTTAGTTAGAACAACATCTTGTGCCTGAGACTTCTGTTACATGGCTTAGATGGCTTTCAATATAGTCCTTCAAGCTTGTGTATATGCAGAGACACAAAGAGGAGAAATCACTTAATATATATAAAAAAAATTCAACCTTCTACCTGCCTTCCTGAGAGATGACCATTGCTTACTATGGGGTCTTACAAACAACAGTAACTATTTTTAAAGCAACTACTTAAATATTTATTTGACATCTATTTCATGTTGGACTTTTTTTTTTTAAACCAATGCTTTGCATCAACAGAAATGGAAAGGTTTTTCTTAAACAACCAAGAGCATCTTTTGTCGGAAAAAATAGGTTCTAGATATGTCAAAGCGCTTCAGAGTCTCCTTTCTTTTGTTTGGCATAAAGTAGAGACTGGGTTACTTACGTGGCCCTTTGACCTCCTGTGACATTGAGAGCCCCATCTTAGAAACGTGACTGTCCTCTCTCCTTTACTCCAGCCTCTCCTCCATCACACCGTTGAAGTTTATTGCTGCCCCACTGCCCAGAGGCATCGCTTTCACATTCCCATCACTGGAAAAGATCAGGCAGGTGCCTCTCTGAGGGTTTGTTTCTGTTGGCATTAGCGCTGTCTTAAAGCACTTATCCTGCTGGTTCCCTCTCCTGCCTGGGCCTCCCCGATCCAGCTAGAACCAGGAAGCATTTAAGACCTGTTTGTCAGTGAAGAGAAACCCATGTGGTAGGAATAACTGGATTTCCATATCTGCCTATGCTGTTCCCAGAAAGTTCGTTTTTGCTCACTGGCCAATAGAAGTTCTGAATCTTGGAGAGTTCAGTGTGACCAGGAGAATTTTGTTCTGAATGCTCCTGGGTTATGACTTAAGATGTTTATGAAAATTGGTAATATCTAAGGTCATTAACCCACTAGATCTGAAGACTCTGCTTAACAGGCAGTGAGAAATTCCTAAGGGAGTCAGAAGAATTTATTCTTTTATCATAAAAGATTTATTAATCACCTTCTCCTACACTGGATATATAATAAACAAAGTGGATACAATTTCTACTTTTAAAAAGCTTAGATATTAAAGCTGTGCTATCCAATACAGTAGCCACTAACCACAGGTACCTATTTAAATTTAAACTAATCCAAATTAAATAAAATTTAAAATTTTGTTCCTCAGTCACAGTAGCTCCACTTCAAGTATTCAGTAGGCACAGGTACTAGTGATTACCATATGGGCAATGCAAAAAGAGAACATTTTCATCATTGTAAAAGTATTTTTGGGCAGTGCTGGTCTGGAGGGGCATACAGATCAGTAAAAACTAATTCATAAAAAGTACATTAAATGTATCATGAGAAAAATACTGGCATCTGTGGGAGCCCATGGGGGTACTATTATTTTTAGAATCCTTGGTTGTAAGTCATGGAAAACCAACTGTCAGTTATTTATTGACACAATAATGTTGTATAACAAACCACCCCAAAATTCAATGAATTAAAACAATTAGGATTTCTTTAGCTCACAAGCCTATGGGTCAGAAATTTATACTGGGCTTAACTGGGTAGTTCTTCTGGTCTTGGCTGACTCACTTCCTTGTGTTGTGGTCAGGTGGCTATTGGTTAGGGCCACATTGATAACCGGGTCATGTATATCTCATCTCCCAGCAGGCTAGCTCGGGGATGTTCTTATGGCAATAACAGAAGTGTAAGAGTGAGCAAGTTTCACAATGTGAGCACATTTAAAAACCTCCATTTGTGCCTGCTAACATTTCAATAGCTAGAGCAAGTGACAAAACCTGCCCAAATTCAAGGGGTAAGGAAATGGACTGTGCCTCTTAGTTAGAGAATTTGCAAATTCACATAGCAAAGCCATGCATATAAGAAGGAGAATTAGAGATAGTGATGGATTAATCTATTATGCCACTTCAAACTGGCTTAATTTTAGAAGGTCATGTATTGGTTTATAGAATTCAGAAGACTAAGAGTAGTCTAACTTCACTTGTGAGTGGATATAAGTGCTCAAAGTGGTGAATAATCTATCATAATCCCTCAGCTATGCTTATCACTGTTATTTCTTTCTTAGCCAATCTTTCCCTAAGTCATACCAAAGGTGATACCAAACAGGTCTGGGCTTACCCCACCAGCTTCACAACCCAGCATAAACAGTTCTAGCATTGATCTCATTGGGCTGGCCTGGGTCATGTTCCCACCTATGAACCAGTCACCGTACCCTGGGAAACTGAATGCTCTTACTGTCCAGATACGTGCAGATCCATGGAGCCTGAGAAGGGAAGAGATAGATGGAGACCAGAAGAAAGATGGTTTCCTCAAGGATAACCAGCATACTCTTCTCACAAAAAGGGGAATAAATGTCAGAAATGGAAATAATAAATTCCTGCTACAGGCAGACTTTGGGAGGAGGTTATGCATGTGTTCCATGCCAAGATGCAAGTGAGGAAAGACAGAACTGAGAGCCAGCACTGGACCCTGGAAGACTTTAAAGACGTTTCAGTCTGCAGTAGAGTGGTAGATTCATGGTAAACTAAAGTGAAGAAAGGAGTGGAATGAAGGGAAGGAGAAAAAAAGACAAATAGGAAGTAATATGAGAGGATGAGGATGAATAGAAAAATGGTAAAGAGAGAAAGCAAGAGAGAGAAATAAGAGAGAGAGAGAGAGAGAGAGAGAGAGAGAGAGAGAAAGAGAAGAGAAGAGAAGAGAAGAGAAGAGAAGAGAAGAGAAGAGAAGAGAAGAGAAGAGAGGAGAGAGAAGAGAAAAGAGGCTCTGAAGTGTTTGTCCTGACATTTTAATTCTGATTTTCTGGATTCTCCAATCCCGGACTGTTTCCACACTCTTGAAAGTCTTTCTGTCAGTTTCCTCAACCCTGAAGTAGACACTAGAATACCTGTCCTGTCTGTCACCTACGGCTGCCATTTCAAAGGATCTAAGAGATACCAAAGCCCTGTAAAACATTATACAAGCATGATTGTTAGTGGGAGCAAGAAGGCTTTCAAATAAGACCCCACAGAACACTGTACCACCAACACTTCAGAGTCCATCTTTGCTTATAAACAGATTGACTCTTGAAAGACATTGAAAATAAGTTCAAAGCTATCAGTTAGAATCAAAGGGCAGATAAAGAGCTTCCTAGACAAGAAAAAGCTAAAGAAGTTCATAACTACCAACAAGTATTACAAGAAATGCCAGAGGGACTTCTTTAGGAAGAAGATAAAAGATTAAAAATATGAATAATAAAATGACAATAGCTACATATCTATCAACAATTACTATAAATGTTAATGGAGTAAATGCTCCAATCAAAAGATAGAGTGGCTGAATGGATACGAAAACAAGACCCCTACAAATGCTGCCCATAAGAGACTCACTACAGATCAAAAGACACACAGAGACTGAAAATAAAGGGATGGGAAAAGATATTTCATGAAAATGAAACAAAAAAACCCCCACAAAACTGGGGTAGCAATACTTATACCAGACAAAATAGACTTTAAAACGAAGGCTATAACAAGAGACAAAGAAGGACCCAGTAATTCCACTTCTGGGTATTTATCCAAAGAAACACAAAACACTACTTTGAGTGGACGTGTGCATCCACATGTTCATTGCAGCACTATTTACAATAGCCCAAGATGTGGAGGCAGCCTGGCTGTCCATCAATGGATGAACAGATAAAGAAGAGGTGGTACATGTATACAATGGAATATTGATCAGCAGTAAAAAAGAATGAAATCTTGCCATCTGTGACAACATGGATGGACCTAGAAGTTATTGTGCTGAGTGGAGTAAGTCAGATAGAAAAGGCAAATGCCATATGATTTCACTTATAAGTGGAATCTAAAGAACAGAACAAACAAACAAACAAAATGGAAACAAACTCATAGATCCAGAGAACATTTTGATGGTTGCCAGATGGGAAGGGGTTTAGGAGGATGGGTGAAAAAGGGGAAGGGATTAAGATGTACAAATTGGCAGTCACAAAATAGTCATAGGGACGTAAAGTATAAGCATAAGGAATATAGTCAATAATATTGTAATAACTGTATGGTGTCAGATGGGTATTAGATTTATGGGGGTGATCATTTTGTAAGTTATATAAATGCCTAATCACTATATTGTACACCTTAAACTAATATAATACAATATTGTATGTCAACTATAATGGAAAAAAAATTTTTTTAAATAGACTTTCACATATCATCATTCCTAATTTTTTCCCACTCCTTAGTAGTAAATAAGGCTCCAGTCATGTGCCAAAAGGTACAGCTCTATGAATTTTCACTTATGTGAATGCATAAATTGTTTACATCAGTATGTTACCAACCAGAACAAGATACAGAACATTTCCAGCACCTTGGATGGTTCCACTGGGCCCATTACCAATCAATACTCTTCCTAGTAACCACTCTCCTGGCTTCTATCACCATTGATTAGCTTCGCTTGATCTTGAACATCATATAAATGAAGTAATATAGTATGTACTCGTTTATGTCTGGCTTTTGTTCAACATAATGTCTTTGAAATTTATTCATGTGATTGTGTGTATCAGTCATTTGGTATTCCCATTGCCATGTAGTATTTTATTGTATAAATATATAACAACTTATCTATCCATTTTCCTGTTTATGAACATTTAAGTTGTTCCCAGTTTGGGGCAATTTCTAATAAAACAGCTGTTAACATTCTTGTACATGTCATTTGGTGGACATGTTTTTATTTCTCTTGGATAAATACCTAGGAGTAGAATTGTTGAGTCATAGGTTAGATTTAGATTTAGTAGGAATTACTAAATATTTTTTTTCTAGAATAGTATCAATTTGTGCTTTCCTTAGCATCCCTGGCCAGTAGTCTCTTTGCCACATCTGTCACTTAATTCCAAGCCTGATTTACTTTTCCCTCTCATACTCCATGCTCATCTTCACAGAAGAGAGATCTGGGTCCTGGCATGTTTTGGAATCTAGAAAAGGCCACCATGCCAACCCTTTATCGGCAGCATCATAATGGAGAGGGACCGCATGCTGGTTTGAACTTAGAGGTAATTTCTCTTTCTCCCCTACTGCCTATCACGTAGCAGGTCCCCGTAAATGGCTGTATGGTGAAACAAGCATATCTGGCCCCAGACTGGACCACTGGCATATCTATACTGCATGGTTGTTGCCTTCCACCAGTGTCTCAGGCACAATATGTGCCCCATCACTGGAACTTTCATTCAGAACTTAGCTTAAATGTCACCTCCTTGAATAACCCTCACTTCATCCTCATAGCTCAATTCTTTCACCTCTCCTTATTTTTCTCACAACTTGAAATAGTATATACAGAGGGTGTAAAAAAATGTATACACACTTTAAGAAAGGAAAACTGTATTAAAATTGTAATACTCAATACATGCATATACAAATACCAAAGATGAATTCAAGTCACGTTTGAACTTCTACAATTACAAGAGGTGCTCAAAGTGGTTACCATCAGTATCCAGACACTTCTGATTACTGCAAACTACTGCTTGAGCAATGTTGACTAAAGTGTTCACTAGTATACATTTTTTGGCACCCCTGGTGTATGTATATCTATCTCTATATCTATCTCTATATCTATATCTATATCATCTACATATATATATTTATGTAGATATATAGATGTAGATGATATAGATATATAGATATATTTGTCTATTTATTTATTTTATGTCTTTCTCTCCTACCACCCCCCCCAAAACTACAACGTGCCTGGGAAGAAGCTTCATCTTTCTATCTCAAATGCATAGAGCAGGATCCTGAAATAATAGATGCTCAATATATATTTGTTGAATGATTGATTGGATTGTTTAGGTTTTCTCTAAACCTGCTGTGTGAAACAAAGGTCTTTTAAGTCAGCATTTATTATATGCTAACTACTATGCATTTACTACATGCTGCATACTAAGTCAATTTAGATAAATTTGGTTATCTGATTTGTATCTCATCATAACTGTATGCATGTAGGAATTATTATGAAGTACATTTTATACTTGAGGAAAATGAGGTCACAGGGAAGTTAAGTGATGTGATCACAGTCACAAATCTAGTAAGTAGCAAAGGCGGGCTTTAGCCCAGGCCTGTCCACTCCACATCCACGTGCACTTTGGTGTATGTTCCTAAAAGCTCTGGGTACTATGAGCCCAATATGGCCAGTTGAATACCAATGGCAGTTCCCATTGCATGGTATGGGGGCACCATCTCTCCTGATAGGTAGACAGAAGAGGGATAAAGAGGAGTTGTTATTGATGGTCATTCTAAGATTTTCCTGTGAGAGGCCATAACCACAGGAATAGAATATGAAAAAGAGCAAAGGCAAGGACACTAAGTAGCCAACTGAAGGACTTTAGGGACGTGTCCGAGTACCACTTGAAGAGAGAACCCTGGGAGAAGCTGAATAACTTGGGCTTGACTTTACCACTTTCTTCCTGTGACCTTTGGCCAGGTTCCCCACACATCTAAGCTTCTATTTCTTCACGTACACATGCAATATAATAATCCCTGGTATATAATAATCACTCAATAGTGGTCGTCCTTATTTTCAATGTTAGTACATTATTTTAGTTGTTGGTATTATTAATATTATAGCTACCAATACTAATAAGGTGCCTTGAATAAGAGACACAATTAAATTCTCATCTCTGCGGTGGGACTCTATGTCCAATCCATAGTGATTTCATCTAAAATCTGGGCTAACCTGCACCTGCTGTGCATGCCAAACTTGCAGGACTCAGCGTTAGAAGGAGCTGAAGGTGTTTAGATGAGGTTGACAGACATGGAAAAGTTTATCGTTTTAGCTGTAGTTGATGTGAGAGAAGGCAGTAAGCAAGGAAGGGCAGGGCCTGGAAGCTTGTTGCCTTGGCAGGCATGCACTCCCCTGCTTTGCGACCTTTCGAGATTTGTTGCAATTAAAGGGGTGCAGGTAATAGTCCTGTGTGTCAGGGAGCGTCGTGTGAGGGGAGTGGCTTTAACTTTGGGATCGTCAGTAAAACCAGCTGGCTCTGCTGGCCATAGATTATTTTTGTTCTGGCAGGCCCAGCCTGGTTTGAGAAGGCGAACTACAGGTGAGCCTTTGGACAAATTCTGAAAGAGCTTCTCGTTGGGAAGACGCCATGGAGTGCAGCCCGCACTGACGATGCAGGATTTTTCTTTAATGTCTAGTGTGCCTCATGTTCAAAATAATAATTGAAATATATGCTGTTTATTACATTCACATATGTTTGTAATCAAGGTACAACTCTAGCGGATGAGAAGCAAAAAGCTATAATTTGATGCTTAGCATCGTAGTTGTCTTACATTCAGTTAAATAGCTTTATTTATCTTCTTCTCCATAAAGAACCTTCCATATTGCAAATTTATTGAATGGCTAATGGCCTAAAAGTATGGGGTTCATTATAGAGCGATGTATTTATTGCAGTGTTAATTAAATAAAAGCATTGTAATCTTTCCAAATTGAACAATTATGTTCATTTAAACATTTTAAACAGAAAAATCTTTTATACGCTAATTGACTTGCATAATGAAAAGCATGTGTAATGGAAATTTAAACAAAACAAATACTGAAATAATTTGAACAATTTTTTTTTTTAACGATACAAAACGTCTACCTCCATCTTTATTAGAGATACACTCACAGCCAGCTTGCTTCCAGAACTGGTGACCTCTGTGCAGAGTGTATGGTTTCAGAGCCCACTGGCCACCCTCACATACCATCTAGCCAACCCTTAGACATCAAAGTCCTGGTTGGCTACCAGCCGCAGCCCCTGACACCCTGGCTGTTAGCCTGCATCCTGACAGGCTGGCGGGAGGCCTGTAGGCCAAGCTGACAGCCTTTTCTGCAGAGTCTGATGAATGGTTTCTGGCAACAGACAGCTATGTTCTGACTGCCTGTGTGAGCAGCACCCCATCTAAAACATGTACACTGTCCCTCCCGACTTGCCTGAGGTCGGGGCTTCAGAAGTGCCTTCTGCTGCTGATGGCTTTACACCCAAGAGCGGTCTTTATTCCCTCTGGGAATTCCCACTGCCTCCCCATTTCTGTCAGGCTGTGAGGGGTTGGTGACAAAAAATGGTGCCATCATCAGCATTAACGGGATTAGCTTTATTGGTGTGCTCCAGTAAAGACTTCTCGCTGCCTGTATTTTGTGGCTCTATCCCATGCTTTAGTTATTTAGGGCTAAATCTTAATGTTACATTGAGATGGTAGGAAGGGGTGTGGAGAGAGAAAAACAGGCACATTTTTCAACTAGATGCTCATTTCCTGCTTCCACAGAGGATTTATGTGGGATCCTTGGTTTGCCCATGTCTCATTCTCCGATTCTCCGGTTTTGAAATGGTCTTTACTTTAGCTAGACTCTATTAACGCTGTCTTGGATACATGACAAAATGCAGGAGAGTTGCTTCCATTTTCTGACACCTCAAGTTTGCTTGGATTATCAAGAGGCTTAAGCATAAGTCACTGTATTAAAACCTTCAATTATTGAGAGGTAGCAACAGTAAGTTGCTTTGGAAGCAAATTCCTGCTTGTCTTATCCTTAGGATGAAGTTTTTGAAACATGAATATCTAATAATAATCCCCATACTGACTAAATATATTAATAAAAAAGGCTTATGGCAGCATAAATGAAAAATATATATACTCTGATTAGGCATGTAATTCAGGCACATTTTTCCTCTGACCCACTCATGAAAACTTGCACAAAGTGCCACTCAAGCTGAAGGGATTTAAGTGGATCCCAAAAGAATGGAGAAAAATTCATAAGGTCAATTCCTTATGCCCAAGGTTATGGCAGTAAGGTTAATTGAAGACAGGTGACTACTCAATATGGCAGGTATACCTCTGGCTCAGCCAAAACGTAGTTAAGAGAGACCCAAGCCTGGGCTGTATTCCTTAAGAGAGTCTCATCATTGGCCTCGACTTTACAGATGGAAAGAAAGAGGCCATTCAAAGAAAAGCCATGTTAGCATGCCTCCTTATTTCCCCTTCCCAGCTAAGGCTCAACCAGGTTCCAACCTTCCAGTATAATCTTGGGGGATGGAATGGGGTCTGTGCCATTGGTTGGTGGGGCATTGACACTTTAAAAAAAGGTTCTACCCCTTGACTACCTTCTCTATGCCTCTCATAGACCAATTGCTGGTTCTTTAAGCTCATTTTTCACTTAACTTCTTTTCATGTATTTTGGCCATAGTCCTAGCAATCATTGAAAGGTGCCATTTTGCAGAAGGTGATAGAGAACCAGCTACAGGTTAAGATGGTTTAGAGAGAAGGTTCAGAGATAATGACTAGAGGTCTGACTCATATTTTATTCCCAGTATCACCACCATTTAGCTATGAGGGTATGCCTGGAATTTGCAGAGAAAGTTCTCAGTGTCTTGAGGAGTAAAACTAATAATAGTAATAATAATAATAATAATAATAATAATAATAAAACAACTTACCTAAGATCAGGTAGCTAGTAAGGGGCAGAACTGGGGTTTGTGCTTAGATAGTTTAGATCCAGAGTTTACACTCTTACCTACGATTGTATACTAGTTCTACAAGTATATTGTACTAGTTCTTTGAACACCAACTTTTTTCAGAAGTTAGTTATTATTATTGATGAGGCTACTGGTGATATGAACAGCTCCTTATAGACCTACACAGTGTATCATACTTTATAAATTCTGACACACATTATTTCATAGCAATCCAGGAAGGTGGATATTTGTGCCACTATTTAATGAATGGGCACCCTGAGGGAGTTACTGAATTTATTCCCAGGTCATATAACCAATAAATGGTAGACTCAAGTCTAGGCCTGAGAATCATACTATCTGTAACACTCTCACCAGACATGCCTACCTCCTCTTCTTACCTTTAAAGGAGAGAACTGACTGATTTAGGAAAAATGAAATCCCTACTGGGATAATTCATTGGTCACAGCTACACAGGAGGTGGGCTCTTTCATCCAAGCAGAATGGGTACCTGGACCATTTGGTTTCAGGATTTCCAGGGCCAGGGCACCCCTCTATTGATACACATGACTAACTGGAACTTGACCATGATAGTTTTGAGAAACAATATGCATGCTGGTCCCTTATGATTGCAGTCATGTTCAATGTGCAATGCACTGTTCATCCAGCTCTGGGATAGAGTCAGAAATACTGCCTTCTAGAGCTAAGAATACCCATCACTCATTCGCTTAGTCACTCAACACATTGCTTGAGCTCTTACTAAGTTCTAGGTGCTGTTGGCACCATGGTGAACAATACAGGAAAAAATGACAACTGGCTTCTTGGAGCTCACATTCCAGTTTGACGGACAGATTCTAAATGAACCAATATAGATAAGGGCCATAAAGAAAACTAAAGCAAAAGAAATAATAGCCCAACTTCAATGAAGCTCCTCCAGCACAGATACCTTTCCTCTCGTCGTTCACATTCAACATTTCCATCTTGAAAATAAGAGTAGTAACCTCTGCTTAGTTATAGTGTTGAGTGCAGTCTTTGTGCCAGGCAGTGTGCTGGCTGTGGGGGACGAGATTGACAAGATCCTGTGTACCTGGACATACAACTTTGAGTGGAAATAATAATAAATGAGTAGAGAGAAAATAATTATAGAATATGTTAAATCTATGGTATTTAAGGGTCATCAACTTTTTTTATAAGGGGCCAGGTAGTATTTTTGGCTTTGAAGGCCATTTGGTCTCTGTCACAGCTCTACCATTGTAATATGAAAGCAGCCACAGACTATGTGTGAATG
Organism: Hipposideros armiger; assembly: GCF_001890085.2. Taxonomy (NCBI): domain Eukaryota; kingdom Metazoa; phylum Chordata; class Mammalia; order Chiroptera; family Hipposideridae; genus Hipposideros; species Hipposideros armiger. The sequence goes on along the minus strand of NW_017731570.1, from coordinate 545,513 downwards.
ACTGGGCATGGCTATGTTCCAGTAACATTTATTTATACAAGAAGGTGGACTACTAGATTTGACCCTCAGGCCATAATTTGATGACTCTGCTCTAGAAGATAACAAGATGGGAACTGCTCAAGAGAGTCTCCAGGGAAGTGTTCCTTGTGGGTGTTGACTTTTAAATGTAGAGCTAAGAGTGGAGGAGTTGGTTATGGGAGGGAGCATTCCAGGCAGAGAAACAGCAAACATAAGACACAGATGGGTGGAGAATAAGGTCTAGGAAGTGGCTGAAGGCGGAATGACAGGTATACCAGAGGTGTGGGAAGGGGAGAGGTATGAAGTACATCGAAGAGATATGCGAGCACCCAAGCATAGGGAGCCTTGTAGGCCCTACATCAAATATAGAGGTCTCTCATCTGTTTACTTAGATTGGGAGATGGGATATGAGCCTCTCCTTCTAGAATAAGGATCCTATTTGACCCAAAGAAACCAATTTATCCATCTGTGGTTGGAGGAAACTGCATGAAACTGATTTCACCCGTAAATCCTTGCAAAACCCCAATCAATATGTTGGCCCAGTTTCCTTTCAACGATGGTTGTTATTTAGAGCTGATAATTGTACACAGCTATTATTATCCAGGATGGGGAAAACTCAGCTGTTCACAAGTTCAGCTCAGATAAGCAGTTTAATATTTGGTTGCTTAGCCTTCCCTTATGAGCCAACATGCTATTTCTACCTTTCCATCATCCCTAGAGGCCAAGTCCTGACCAGCAAATCCCCCAGCCTCTAGACGTTGATGTGGCCATTCTGGTTCCATTGCATAACTGCTGTATGTTTTCCAATGCATTGCTTAAATTAAGTGTTTCTCTAAGACCCCACATGGTTTGGTCCTCCCGCTGCCACCTTCACACACACCCCTCCCTCTGAGCTTGCTCCTCTGCTCATAACTTCATATTGTGGGGAATTATGCCTAATCACTGAATCACTGAGAAGGAATTTGTCAGAGCAAAACAAATGGTTTCAGAGCCTCTGAGAACCTTATTTTCTCCCTGGGCAGCACAGGGATCTTTCCTGCCCTTTATAGGATTTCAGGGGATAGTAAAGATGTACTCAGCAAACAGTTTTCAACCTTGCATGTCCCAAGTTAGTGACATCTGTCTTCTGTTGCCTGGGTATATTTTTCCTGGATTGGATGAAATTTTGAACAAAGATTCCTGTTTTTATTTCCGGAAATTTTGTGCGTCATTGTAAATCATATGTAATTATGTGTATAAGAACCAAAAAAAGAAATATTTGGGTTGGAACTCTGAAGCTTTGATTTGGCTACTTTAACCAGTTAGATCCAATTGAATGGAGTCATTTTCAATAACCCCCTAGAGGTAGTTAAGTAATAGTACGGGTTTTTTTCCCAGGGGATTGTTGAGAAAGAGGGTCAGGTTCATTAAGGCAACAAACTAATTATCTTTGGAGGATGGATTGGTCCATGACAACATGGTGCAAAAAAACTTCTTATCTTTGATAAAACAGCAGAAGTAGCTGCTGCTAGCGTGTGTGTGAGTGTGTGTGTGTGTGTGTGTGTGTGTGTGTGTGTGTGGCGGGGGGGTAGGGGGAGAGGATATTTTCATTTGAGTCAGCTTTTATTAATAAATTGTTTGCAAGGAGACACCTCACAAAATAGGCTGTGATACTGAGGGACAGCTAGATTCAGGCTGGCAGGAGGGCGTGTGCCCAGAAGGCACAACCCCTTGCAGAAGTTGATTTTCTGCTAGTGGTAAGATTAGTTATCAGCTCAATGCACTTGTCTGCAGTGGTTGAAACCATCTCAATGTATGCGGAATCAGAACATATAAAGAACGTTTCTTTCTGAAGCACCTCTTGGTTTGAAGTATTGGTTGCTAGCAACATGAACTGATTTTGGCTAATTGAAGCCTTTTGGAATTTATTAGGAGGCTATTGGAGAGCTCATAGAGAGACGAACGAGAAGGTGGAAAGGTGGGCAGGTGCCAAGGGCTGGTGGGAGGGTCAGGAAGATGGGAGCAGGAAGAGACGCAAAGCCACAGCGAGGTCAGTCTGATCAAATGAGTTGCTACTCTGGGGCCTGACACTTCTTGCCCTTGAGTTCTGAGACCAAGGTTCAAGGTCCCAGGAGAGAGCTTGCCCTGTCTATGCTGGATCTGTGAAAGGTGAGTCTGGCCCTGGCCCTTTGACTTTCATGGAGGAAGGTGGTACTGGAATTACACTCCCTCCAGGGCATAATGGAGCCATAGGAAGAAGTTATTTCCTGGTAGAATATTAGGGTAATTAGGAAATTAGTAAATTAAGAGGGAGAAAATAGGTGGTGAGCAAGCAGGCAAAGAGGGAGAGAGAGAGAGAGAGA
>NW_017731570.1:534326-542523 GCF_001890085.2 Hipposideros armiger | reverse complement strand
CCAACCCTTCAATATTCTTGAAAAAGGGGTCACTAAGGATCTATGAGCTCATCTCCTGGACAGGATGTCAGACCTCCAATCACCTATAATAAAAGGCAGAGTGGAAGAAATGGCAGAAGGGCAGAAGGAAGAAGGAGAGATCATGCCCAGTTGGAGAGTACCAAGGGAGGCTGCCCAGAGGAGGTAGCTTTTGAGCCAGGTTCTTGAGGATTAACAAAATGCACCCTTATAGCTAGAGAGTCCCAGACGTAATGCCTGTGCTGCAGTGATGGAGATGTATATATGAGATCTAAAAATTAAGTTCGTGAACTCATCCTAGAGAAAGTGCTACATACCTCACTGCTCAATATCACTATGGTCACCTTCGAAGTGACTCCCCTTGGGAAGCTATGCACCGACACCAGCACCTAGTTCACCCTTCAAAAAAATTTTGGAACTCTTTTTCTGAAATGGCTATCAGAGCTGTCATCCTATTACCCTTGATGTCCTGAATGTCATCCAAATGTCTTCCTTTCAATATTTTCTTTATCTTCAGGTAAAGAAAGAAGTCATTGGGGGCCAGACCATGTGAGTAGGGAGGGTGTTCCAATAGTTATTTGTTTACTGGCTAAAAACTCCCTCACAGACAGTGCCATGTGAGCTGGTGCATTGTCGTGATGCAAGAGCCATGATTTGTTGGTGAAAAGTTCAGGCCGTCTAACTTTTTCAAGCAGCCTTTTCAGCACTTCCAAATAGTAAACTTGGTTAACTGTCCAGTTGGTACAAATTCATAATGAATAAACCCTCTGATATCAAAAAAGGCTAGCAACATCGTTGCAACAAGTTTGCAAACTGAATTGTCAGACCTTCATATGTGTAGATGTGTGTGCATGTGCAGGTCCATCGGTACGGCTTCACATGTGCCATACATTCACATTTAGAGAGGGTGATTGTCAACTTTCAACTGGTACAGCAAGTCACTCTGGGCACTGACCAATTAGAACTTTCACTAACCAGCCCAGTCCACCAATGTGTAATTAAGCACCAATCTTGCCTACGAGGATATCAGTGAAATCCCTTTTGTACATGCTTAACATAGTCAAATGAACTATGTGCACTCAGATCAATTTTGGGCATCATTCCCTTTAGTTGGATTATGCCTTGGGTAGGAATGAGTTGGGAATTAGGAATCTGATGTTTTTTTTATTCTGTTCTGGTTCCCTAGTGTACCTCCTAGTGTGAGCATCTGCCTACGTTGAGGGAAATTCTGCTATTGCCAAATCTATATTGTTTGAACAACATGACCTTTAAATCCAAACCAACTGCTTCCAGCGGTGCTCCACTAAAGGAAAAGGAGCCTCTTTCTTCACTGTTGGACAGACTGGCTCTTTTGCCTCACTAACAGTATTCTACTTCACGTACTGTTCCATGAATGTACAGGGAAAGGTCAATCCTTGCCAAGTTTTGCCTTGCTGACTTTAGAACCAAGCCCCCTTGCAAGCTTTACTGGGCACAGTCTGATACAGGCATGTAGGTAGCATAACAGTAGGTCATAAATATATACCCAAGAGCAGCCCGCAACATATGTCCCCCAGGAGACAGTAGCCATTGGTTCGAGCCATTCTGGACTTTCTGTCTACAGCTGAGTGGAATCACGGGGCATTTCCCGTTTTTTTCTTCACTCTTTGCACTCTAGAACCATCCGTTCGCCTCCACCTATACCCTCCTCCTTATACAACCCACAACACCTTGTTATGTTGGTGGCGGACAAGGAGGAGAAATTGACCTGTTGACCTACGGCTTTCCTTCATGGCTGAGTCCACAGGAGCCTGTGGCTGCCGTCACCCTACACCTCACAGCTTCTCAAACTCTACGCCCCATCAACTGAATGGGGTATTACCGATCTTGACTGCATATTCACGTAAGTAAAAGAAATAAAAAATGCTGCCATGTTACATGTCATATGTTACATGTCATAGATTATATATTATATGTTATATATTATATATGTTATATGTTAGATATTTTATATGTTATATATTATATATTATATGTCATGTATTATATATTGTATATTATGTATTATGTATTATATATTAATTTATTTATAGTGTGAGTATTTTCTCATTGCTAAATTGAGTCAATTGGTCAGAGCTTGGACTGAGAGCTGGGATCTGAGTCCTGGTCTAACCTTTACTGGCTGTGATAATGAAAAAAAAATACAAAGAAGCCAAAAACAAACAACAAAAACAAACCTCTCTGTGTCTCAGGTTCCTCAGTGGTGGGAAGTATGAAATAATACCACCAACTTAATAGGATTGCTGTGAGGATTAAATAAGTCAATCCATATGAAGTGCTTGGTATAAAACCAGTGCTAATCATTGGCTCTTGTTTTTATTATTTCAAGTCATGATGGGGTTCATTGCCAATGATAGGGAAATAAGGGAGTTATTGGCCCAGAGGTTTGGGACAGCATATTCCTGGTATTACCAGGGAAAGGAGAGTTTCACCCCCAATGAGCCACAGTAAATTTTCTCATGCAGACTTCGTTATCCATGGAGGTGAAGTGCTAGTACTCTTCATCCATTATGCATTGTGGAAATATAGACTGAGAATCTAAACAATTCTGGCCATTTCTCCCTGGAAAAATGTATTTCATGCTCTGCCCACTCAGCCTACCAACCAAGACGTAGTGTAACCTTAACTACAATTCTACCTGGGAAGGTGATACTAGGGACCCAGAGTCAGGGTGGAGGGAGTAGAAAGAGTGAGACCTTCTGGACTAGTTGGCAGTGGTCAGATCTGGGTTCTTGGGCCTGGCCAGAGACTCTGGCTGACTCAGAAGACTCTTATTTGGATCAAGTGAGGAACTGTAGGGAAAGTGCAAAGTGCAGAGCTGGGGGCTGTGTAAGCAGTTATCGTAAAGGGCAGAGCTGAGGATGGTAACCTGACTAAATTACCCTGTACAGCATCTGGGAAGGGGTATTGGACGATTCATGAATCCACTGATATTGTAAGCAATTATTTGTATGTTTGGGTTGTATATCTCAAAAATGGTTAAGATCCATTGTTATAAAGAACTGTGTACATTTAAGGTAGAGCTCTCTCTTTTTTTTTTTTAAGATTTTTATTTGGGAATTGGGGGATGGGAACAGCACTGGGGAATTGGGGGAAGGGGAACAGACAAGTTGCTGTCCTTTTGTTCTTCAGTCTAGTTGTGGAGGACGTTGCTTCACTGGCCCAAGTTGGCATTGTGATCATTGCGCTCTTCCTGGGCGAGGCAGATCAGTCGCCGGCTTCTGGACAGCCGCTCACAGCGGCTGCTGCCCGCTCACGCTGGCTGCTGGCTACATACGGTAGCCCATGGCAACCCACTGCAGCAGGGGCTGCAGCCTACACCGTCGCCGGCGACTCATAGGCAGCCCAGCTCCAGGTCGAGCTGTTGTTCAGCATCTTAGCTGAAGAGGGCAGTGTCACTGGCCCTCATATGTGGGATCCGAAACGGGGCCCTCTGGCGTCCCAAGTCAGCTCTTAACCAACGTGCCACTCGGCCGGCCCAGAGAGCTCTCTTTTAAGGCATGCTTTTAAAACAACACAGAGAATAGATTTTTGTTTGTTTTTAAATTATAAAATAACCTTGGACAATTCTTACCAATCGGTGGGATTTTAATCAAAACTTTAGCTAAAAAGTAATACAAGGAAAAAAAATGTACACATTCTAGAAATTAAATAGAGCATCATCCCAATGTTGTTCAGGCTATCACACACCACTCTCCAATTTTGGTGTAAGATACTGTGTTTTTCTAGAATAGAAAAGAAAAATGCTTTATCAGTTCCTGTGTTGCAATTCCTTCTGGAATCCATTTTAAGAGACAAGCATTTATCTTATTGAACTATTAACACCATTTATCTCCAATTTATAAAATGTCTTCCTTTATCTACCTCCCTTCAACAGCCATAGTTATCACTCCTACAAACACATACATATCACTTATCCAAAAATGTCTGGGAGTTATAGGGTATTTTATCTGAGAGCTTCCCTCATTGCTTGTTGAGCATTTCTTACTATCTGGTTATTATATTGAGTGGTCATCTTAAATGACAGACAGATCACTAAAATTGTAGTAATTGCCTATGAAAAAAAAGATTGGAAATCATTAGGAGGTTTCAAATTTCATTTGTATCCAGCTAATTGAATGAAATCTGCAGAAACAGGAACTAATTGTGTGTCCTTTGCCCCTCAGTGTGAACACAGATCTGGTTTCCAAAGAGAAAATTCTTGCATCAGAAATCAGTCAATGGTTTAATAAATATTTGATTCAGAAGCTCAGTTTGAACCTCAAGGGGATCGAGTGTACAGAATAATTTGGAATTCTCCAATCAGCCTCTAGGTCATCTCAGGGACAAGTTGTGTCCCTCTCGGGGTGGCTGGCCACCAGGCTTTCCAAGTGCAGCTCTCATTTCTTTGTGAAAAATCTGGCTTGACTGTGTTTTCCAAATAGTATTCCCTTTCTGAAATGCAAATTCACACTTTTATTTCAAATCCAGGTGAAGACTCAGCACATCAAATCGCTTGTTTCAAGGCCAGGCATAGAGTAGCGACCTATCAAGTGATGACATTTTTTAGATGTATTGGGTCCTGAAAAGGTGTTTGAAACAAGAATCAAATTAAAAAATGAGTGGTTACATATGTGTAACTGACTCTGTTGCAAGCCATTAAAATGGAATGTGTTGAGGCCGCCATTTGCTTCAATTCCAGAGACGCTTTCTCTGCAAGTTTGAATGGAGGTGGGGCCATTTTCTTAGCTGTTTGGGTATGGTATTGCCCATTCTGTTTGAATTGGGGGTGTGGCTCACCTTGGGATCCCAGTCCAGGGTTCCCATTTGTGAGAAACATGATCGCAGAGGTAATTATTTGATTGCTGAAATATTGCTTTTCAAACATGAGCCCTCTCTGTCTCTTTTTTGTTTCCAAGGCCTGTATCTATTTTATCTAAACCAGCAGTAGTCATAACAGCCCTCTCTTTTCTAAGGGAGAAAAGAGCTATCAGTTTTTCTCAGGCTTGAGCATTCTCCCACCTGTCCTCAATTTAATGCACAAATGAAAGCACATAAATCTTTGTGACATTTTGGCATAAAGCACCTACTTCAGATGACTCCTTTAGGAAACTCTGAACCCAGGTGTTTGGTTTTTGCATAAACTTTGCAAAATGAGAATTGTAACGCGACTGTGTGTACACACACATACATACACATGCACCTCCCCCAAAAGGTGGTTGCATATGAAATGTGGAGAGCCGAAGGGATGTGGGTGGGGGTAGGGAAATAACATGTGTGCAAACTTAATATATCTTTTCCTCACCTTAAGTTGGACTCAGACAGTTAAATTATAATTACAGCCCCATCTGGAGGGGGAGAAAGTACAGTACTCCAGTGCTTCAAGACTTTCAGCCATGGGTACTTTGTCAGGTAAAATAAACACACATCCCATTTTCAGCCCAGGGTCAACCTCAACAAAAGCCATGAAGGATGGAACACTCATCAAGAACCAGATTGTGACATGGCCAGAATGACAGCAACAACAGGAAGAAGGAATAAAATGGTTGGTTACTTCTCTCAAACCAGATGGTTCAGGAAGGCTGCTCAAGGCTAACCTCAAAGGGATATAAATCCTCAGCAAAACTCATGGTAGACTGGTGCTATTGCCAAGTCTAGTGGGTGGAATGGGACAGAGACCTTCCCTGGCCAGACAAATTGGTCCCAAGAAGTGCAATGACCCAAGCTGGTCCATGGCTAACCCTGGAGTGTTTTAATTGGATCATCTCTGGTCACAAAATGGTGAGGCTATAAAACCAGAAATAATTGGTGACCGTGTTTCCTGTCCTGTGAAAGAAGTCAGTCTTGTTTTCTAAGAGAATGAAGGTGATGCAGAAAAGAGAGAGACAGAGAGAGGGTCCTGGGTGTATCTGAATCCCTGATTGTATTCATCCTTAAGGCCAACTCATGCCACCATTTCCACTATTTGCACAGACCACTAAATTCTCTCTCTCTCTTTTTTTTCCTATGCTAGCTCTAAATTTCTGTTACCTGCAATCAAAATGGCTCAGTCTGATACATCAACCATAAAATGAAACTTATGAAAAGATTACTTTTGTTTGATCTAATAGTATCAACACTAATAATAATAATTGCTAACACTTATTGAAGACATACTATGTGCCAAGTCCTATCCTAAGAGGGAGAACTGACAATGTGATATATAGATGATGTATTATAGAATTGTACACGTGAAACCGATGTAACTTTACTAACAATTGGCACCCCAATAAGCTTTAATTAAAAAAAAAGAATGTTATACATATACGTATTTTCTCTCATTTAATCCTCACAACCCTGTTAGATAGGAGCAATTATTGTTCCTGTTTTACAGATAAATAGAGGAACAAAAAGGTTGAGAGACTAGCCCAAGTTCTCCCTGCTAATCAGAGGAGGAAATGAACTTCAAATCCAGGCACCAGAGCCTAGGCGTTCAACCACCCCCTATTCTACCTGTATGTAAGTCATGATGGTGGACAGCACCATTACTCCCACCAACTTGCAATTCTAAGTATTCTTGAGTAAAGAGTAGAGTTAAACCCTATGCCCAAGTCTATAACCAATTTTATTAATGTCTGGAGCCAGAACAGAGTGGCAAGTACTGATCTCCTACCAATAGTTACAGAGATTTCAAATTATTGTAGCCTTGAATTTCCCCATCATTTTTCCTTCTGTTCCCTTGAAAACTTTATCTTAGGGGATGTGAGCACAGAGTGTCATATGTGTTGCAAGGAGAGAATGAATGAATGAATGAATGAATGAATGAATGAATAAATTTGATAACCTTTATATCCTCAGTGGTCCTCAGATTTGAGGGGCCATCAGAACCACCTGGAGAAGCTTGTTGAAACCAAGACTGCTGTGTTTATGATTCGGTTTTTGATTTAATGAGTCTGAGCTGAGTTAGAAACTCAGAAATGCATTTCTGAGAGAGCTTGCATTTCTAACAAGTTCTTAGGCAATTGCTCATGTGGCTGGTCTGAGACCATACTTTGAGAACCATTGCCCTATGGCAACTGCAGCTGACTGGTGTGTAAGCACATGTGAAACATCCAGTCAACTCAATAAAACAAATCAGCCAATTTGATTATTTAGGTACATTGCAGGCAGTTTAACCTAACTGGTCTGTGTTCCAAAATGGCCAAATCGAGGTGAGCATATTTCAGGCATACTGAGATGAATAAAATGGCACACAAATATATTTTAAAATTTTATAAGGAAAGAAATATTAAACTATCTTTTTATTAACAGTGTCTTATATAAAAGTAACTTGAAGCAGTGTATTGCTATTTGTTGTTGAACAAAATTACAGCTCTTCCTCGCTATGATTAGAGCCAAGTGGTTACAAGTCTTGTGTCGTATCTGAGTACTTCCCACTACAGGGTTGTGTGCCTCCTTTCACCTGAAACTCATCACAAGAATACAGTGGGGCATGACCGCACTGCTACTATCCTGTATGTTAGCAGCGGTTCATCATACAAATGAGTTTGGGTGAGCTAGGCTGATATCATTTGACTCTCTTAATTTTAATCGTTTTCTTTAAAGAGACCAAAAGATGGGTTTGATCCAGAAAGAGGAATTATGATTAATTTTGTTCTTGGGATACAAATAAATTCTTTGGGGATATCAAGCAAACATTAGACACCTACCTACTTTTTAATGCAGGATTCCAGTTTGAGAAATTTTCTCGCCTGAAATCTTTCTGTAAGCCAGCAAATGTATCACAGATGTACTTACAAGTTAGTCTAACTGAACAAAATAGACACAAAGCCAAGGAATGTCTTGATTTTTTTCAAGAAATCATCTTTATTATTTGTTTTTTTAATTAAATGTATTGGGGGTGACGTTGGTTAATAACATTGTATGTTTCTAGTGTGCAATTCTATAATACATCATCTGTATATTGCATTTTGTGTTTATCATCCATAGTCCAGTCTCCCTTTGTCATCACATATTTTGACCCCTTTTACCCTCTTATTATTTGTTGATGCAAGAATTTGGCCTGAGCTTCTTTTCTTGTAATGGCTTTGTCATGTTTTGGTGTCAGGGTTATGCTGACCTCCTAAAATGAATTTAAAAATATTCTCTCTCTCTCTCTCTCTCTCTCTCTCTCTCTCTCTCT
>NW_017731570.1:491312-534047 GCF_001890085.2 Hipposideros armiger | reverse complement strand
ATATATATATATATGTATATATTCTTCTTATAGTTGACATACAATACAATTCTACTTCAGCTTCAGTTATACAGTGCATTGGTTAAGCATCTACGCAATCTATGAAGTGATCCCCTTGATAAGTCCAGTGTTCATCTGGCATCTTACATAATCTTTGCAACCTTGTTGATTATACTCCCCATTCTGTATTTCATATCCCCATAACTATATTGTGTCTACAAATTTGCTCTTTCTAATCCCTTCACCTTCTCCCCCATCCCCTCCCTCCTGTCATCTAGTTTTCTTTTCTGTATCTCTGAGTCTATTTCTGTTTTGTTTGCTCATTTATTATTTTCTTTAGATTCCACATATAAGTGACATCATATGGTATTTGTCTTTCTCAGTCTGACTTATTTCACTTAGCATAATATTCTCAAGGTCCATCTATGTTGTTGCAAATGGTAAGATTTCATTCTTTAAAAATATTCCCTTTCTTTAAACTCTGAAAGGGTTTATATAACATTGCTATTATTTCTGCTTAAATGTTTAGAAAACTTCACCTATGAAACTGTTTAAACCTGGAGTTTTCTTGGTGGGAAGGTTTTTAGTTAAGACTCAATTTCTTTAACAGATTTCTTGTTTCTTCTTGCGTTAATTTTAACAAGTTGCATTTTACAAGGGATTTATCCATCTTGTCGAACTTGTTTAATTTATTGCCATCAAGTTATTCAACATAACACATCATGATTCTGTCTACACAATCTGCAATGATGTAGAGTTTTAAAATCCTGATATTGGCAATTTGTTCTCTCTCTCTCTCTCTCTCTCACTCTCTCTCCTTTTTTTTCTTGATCAGTTTTTCTAAGGGTTTATTTATCAATTTATTCATCTTTTCAAAGAATCAACTTTTGGCTTTGTAGGTTTTCCTGTTATACATCTGTTGTCTATTTCTTTGCTTTCTACTTTAATCTGTATCATTTCTTTTACTTTCCTTGAGCTTAATGTGTTAATATATTTATTGAATGGAAGTTTATATAATTTACTTTCACTCTTATTTTCTATTATATGCATTTAGAGCTAACAATTTTTCTCTAAACACCACTTGAGCTACATCCCACACATTTTGATATGTCATTTTTTATTGTTTAGTTCAAAATCATTTCTAATTTCCATTCTAATTAGTTCTTCAACCCATAGGTCATGTAGAAGTGGGCTGTTTAATTTCCAAGTATTTGGGGATTTTTTAGCTATCTTTCTGTTACTGCTTTCTAGTTTAATTCCGCTGAGGTGACAAACATACTCCTTTGAAATTTGTTGAGATTTGCTTGTTGCTCCAACATTGTGATCTATTTTAGTAAATGCCTCATATATATTTGTAATAGAATCTGTAATAATTATGGAGTATAGAATTCTAGATAAATTCAATTAGTCAAGTTAGTAAGATTTTACTTCTTGAGAGAAAAAAGTGAAGCATTTTCCAAAGTTTAAAGGATAAGAAAACCACACTGACTGTGTGCTTACTCCTGAAATTTTAACATTGAACCCCTCAGCAACAAATCACAGGTTTTTGTCTCAGCATCTGACTGCTCAGCATCTCTGTCTGGGTGTGTAAGAAGCATTTCAAATTAATATGCCCCAAAGGAGCTCCTGACTTCCCTTTGAGATCTGCTCCTTTTCCTATCTCCTCATCTCAGTTAATGCCTCCAGCGCTCAAGGGGAAAACATTAAACATTGTCCCAATTTCTCTCTTTTCCTCACACCCACATCTCCAGCATGAGATTCTGTTCCCTCTACTTTAAAATCTGGTGGCTTCTCACAGCTCCCTGCTACTCCCCTGGCCTAAAGCCCTGCCGGCTCTTTCATGGGTACTATCGTAGTAACTTTCTAATGTGGCTCTCTGTTCTTTCTCTTTCCTTCTTTCTTCATCTTAGAACCTGCCATGTCCTGCATCAGGGGACACAGATTTTATTTCTCCCATAACAACTAGAGTCAAAAAAGAAAATCGGGTCAAATCACTTCCTTCCTAGAAAATAAATATATAAAATTCAAAGGCTTTCCCTCACACGTAGAATAAATTATAGAATTCTTACTATGGCCTCTGAGGCCCTTGGTACTCTGACCCTGCCTCCCCCTTGAATTCCCCACCTCCCTCCTCTGTGTCCATTGCTCCAGCCACAAGGCCCTCTCACTACGTTTGGAAAATGTGTAGCTCATTTTCTCCTCAGAGGCCTGGTACTTGCTATCCCCTCTGCCTAGAATATTTTCCTTCAGATCTGTACACACTCACTCTTCCATTCTATCTGTGTCTTGACTCACAGGTCATCCCCCCCCATCAATATCCTATCCTACCTCTGGCTATATTATCACTTGGCCTCCACGTCTCCTGAATAAAATTTCTTCATAGCACTTATCAATACCTCAAATTACTCATAAAGTCATTTGTTAATTGTGTTTATCTGTCTTTTTCACTAGAATATACTATTCTATGAGGTGAGCATTGAATTGCTCTGGTTTGTCATGGAAATCTAACCATATAAACCAGCGCCTGACATGTAACAGATGCTCAGTAGATAGCTCTTGGTTGGATGAATGTATAGAAGGATGCATGGAGGATGAATGTTTAACTGAAAAAAAAATTGTTTATATCCATTTATATGTAATGATTAAGCTCATCTTCCTCTAGGTAGTACAGTGCTGTTCTCATTCTTATTAGAAGATTGGTTTACACACTATGTAAGATTAAACTTCTTGAAATAATCTGTGGATTTTAATGTCACTAATTTTGGTTGGAGTTGTCACCAATTAGTTTGAGATACGTTTCTTTGAATACACAGAAGCTTCACAGTTTCCAAAGACTGTGCACAGACATTCATTTCTGAAACAGAAGTATACTCTGTGTGTGGGGGGGATGTGTGTGTGTGTGTGTGTGTGTACGCGCACGCACTCCTAACAGCAACTGTCTCATATATGCCTAATCCATGAGTGGACTGGACTGTGGCCATTGGTGATGATGGATTAAGATTTAAACATAGGGGAGCGTGGAAGAAATTTTTCCTTAGGTGCTATTTTTTGTTTTTTAGGGGAAGTATTGTTTTCTTTCTGATTTTCTGTAGAATATGGTAAACATTACTGTCTGATCTCCACCACTAGCAGGATAGGCTAGATCTTCATAAACATTAGCATTAATAATTCTCACCACAGCCCTACAAACCAAGCATGGCTATTTCCATTTTCCAAATGTGGAAATTGACTCACAGAGACATTTATGAGATGACGTGGCTGAGAAGTTATAAAACCAAGACTTTGCCTGCTATCTCTCTGTCCCCCAAATTGGTGCTATTTCTGCTGAAACGTATATTGCCTCTCTTTTTATGTTGAGTATGGAAAATAATTAAAAAATAATATTTAGGAGTTAAGGGTAAATTTTTCTTGCAAATATATATGTACTTGAGTCTCATGTAGTAACTTATCCATAACTTTTTATTATAACCAGGCAGACAAAGATATTTTAGAATTCTCCTTACTTATATGTCCTTATGTCTTCTCCTTTTCTGTGTACCTCACTAAATTTCTGCCAGCCTGTGGAAGAAACAAGATGTTTCCAATGATTTTCAGCATTCCAATATGGTTGTGCAATGAACTGTTCCCGTCTGATTGTTTTTATGTCATTGTGTGATGTTGCTTCAGACCAAAAAGCCCTCTGGGGTCCTGTCAGATGTTAGTGACCCATATTATCATATAGTGTGTGCTTTTACTTAATTCAACTATTTGCTCAAAATTTCCCTCCCCAGAGAAGCCTTCCCAAACGCACTATCTTCGGTAATTTCCCCTCCGTTTTCTTTTCTTCATAGCTCCCATCACTAGCTGACCTTCTGTTATACACTTTAAACCATCTTTCTCTCCCACAAAAATAAAGTAATCTCCCTGAGGGCTGGGGTTTGATCTTATCCCACTGTCTTTCCAGGGCTCAGGATAGTACCTGGCACATAAGAAGGCCCATTTATCAAAAGAATAAGTGGTGCCTCCACCCCCAAACAGAAGGCTACACTGAGTCCCTGTGGAACTGGGGAACAGACATGCCTGCCTTTGGAGCATTGTGCAGCTATATGGAATCACTTCATGCAATACCTTTATTCTGTGGTCACTAATTGACTTTAACCGGTCAAACTAAGGATCAGGTCTCCTAATCTGACTTGCACTCAAAACATAGGTTCTCACTGACGTCAGGATAGATTAGGCTGATGGTTCTCAAACTTTGTTTCTACCAATTGCTAGTGTTCAGTAGGGGTAGATTTAAGAAATGCGTAAGAAATTCCCACCTCTAAGGTTATGATGGTGGTCTCTCAATGCAGAGGATGAAATGATAGATTTTTCTCAACTGCTGAGAATTTCGTTCTTTCTTAATTTCCTTTTAAAAATGATGGTGCTACCTATTTCACTAATAGATTCAATAGTAGCCAATGAATTTTCTAGAAGAAGTCTGAAATGACCAGGCACATATGTATTGACCACATGTTGCCACTGAGGATGCTTGTTCAGGCCCTGGGGCGGCAGCAGGGAATAAGATGAAGTCCCTGCCCTCATAGAGATTGTTTCCATCTTGTTGGAGAGAAAGACGATTAACAAAAACAAAAAGGACACGATTTAAGGTTGAGTTGTTAAATTGCATATCAATAACATAGCCATAGTGTAAGCTAGAAAAATTGCTTCTAGGTCATGCACTGGAAAAATGGTATCAGTGTTTCCTGGGGTCCTCCAGAGGGAACATGACTTCCAGATGTTCTTTCCCTGAATGTGTTGAGGAGAGCTCATGTTAGAAAAGGGGTCCCCTCAGCCCTGGGCTCTGGCCTGAGCCTGGCGGTTGGGATCCATGATGTCAACCCCGCTATGGGTATTTCAGCTACAAATTCCACCAACCCCCATTGCATGTATTTGTTTACTTAGCCTGTAATAAATAACTTCAAATACAGAGATTCCATCTGAACACAAACAGTCCCAGCCTTTAGAAAACTGTGCAGCAGAGCTCTGGGAGTGCGTGTGTGTTTAGGGGTAATCATCTCCAGGCAACACTGGTGGGTCCTAGAAATTGTCATTGCTGTCATCTTCCTGTGAAACCCTCCATCCTTTTGAATGCTCATAAATGGGCATTTTCATGCAGAGTACATCATTTTGAATTGAATTTCAATAACTCCCCCAGTGGCCGCCTGCCAGCCTGACAATGTCTGTCCTTGTGAAACGAGCCTCAGTGAGTCTGTTTGGAAGCACGCTGGCTTTGGTTTTAGCAACAGACGAGGCTGAGTCCAGAAAATGTTTTGTGATATTTATTTTCGTAGCATGAATAAGCAAAACATTCAAGAAAGTGCTGATGGGTCTCTAATTCTCAAACGCTGGCTTGGAAAACAGGAATTCAGATTCTCCATTCCACCTCCCAGCACCACCCCATTCTCCCTTTTTTTCCAATGGGGACTGAGCTTGCTGGCTTTGGCAGAAGCAGGGATGTGTTGAAATGCTATAAATTACAGTTAATGTGATATGGTTCTGTTTATCCTTGTCCAACACTGTTGAACCTACCAATTTTTCCCTTCTTGGCTTCCTATGAATTAAGGCAACCAGAGAATAGCCAGTTGGAAGGCCAGACCCTTTTCTTTTTCATTTAGAGTAAAAGACAAGCATAACTGATGAATGCTGGCCCCAAAGAAAAGATTTTTCGCTTTGACAAGATGTTCAGAAAAAACCCCAAGACACTGCCCTGTGTACTTCTAAAGAAAAAAGATTACGTTCTTGGATATAAGGAATTGAAAGCACGATTCAATTTTCTAGAGGACATTCATACAAATAAAGTTTAAATGGAAAATGTCAATGACTTCATAATTAGGAACTGAATACTACAGTGACAGGTGCCATGTTTGAGTTCCTCACTCCCAACTGGAAAGATCACCCCAAGCAGATAGTCTCTGATAGGGTCTTATTGCTTCATACCTGACTCCTTCAAAAGTGCTGTCCCTTCACAGGCAAGCCTCTTGGATGCTTTGGACTCACTCAGAAACTCGGGCTATCATGGAGCAAGATGGCCTGTGTGACTAAATTGTTCAACTGCCAATCACTAGGTTTGTTAGGGAGATATGACATTTATCAGATTTTTATCAAAAGTCAGAGAATTGGTCGAGTTGTGTTTTCAAGTAAATTGAAGTTTTGAGAATGGGCTCTATTAAAGAGGTGGAGTTCTTTTGGGAGGAGGTAAGAAAAATTCACATATGTGGTCAGAACTAATCATCATAAATAATTGGAAAAGAGGTTCAAATTGAGCATTTACATATCAGGTGTGCTTTAAATATTGCACAATCCAATTTAGGTTTGATTGAATAAACAACTGAATAGCAACGACTTTAAAGAAAAGTTGGGAGAAATTTAAGCAAAAATCTATCGCGCAGTTAGTAATTGGCTTTAAACATGTGGAAAGGGTGGTTAGGAAAATGCGATGTGAACTCAAGAGAATGAGGAGCACTTAAGAGTTTTCTAAAACAGAGACAGATGATATGTTGTGTTTGTGGAGAGAGAAATGACCCTACATGCAACTTTCCTGTGATGGACCTGTCAACTAAAATTCCTTACATTTGTCTGGCGCATTGCATGTTTGTATATATTCATTTAACAAACAGAGAACTTATGATGTGCCAGAGACTTTTAAGCACTTGCAAATATCAATCCAGCTACACCCTCATGACTAGCCCACGAGTTAGATGATTATTTTCTTCTTTTCACATGAAGAAATAGAAGTATCAGGAGCTTAAATTACTTCATTCATTCATTTAACCTCTACCTGTCTCGGTGCAAACTCATGGAGCCCTTACTCAGCACAGACGCTGTATGAGGGGCTGGAGGCACAGCAGGACTGCGACTTAGTCCCGACCTTCAAGGCATTTTTGGAATAGTAAAGAAGACAGGCATCTAAATAAGAACTCACAATACAAAATGGTAAGTAGAGTGATAAAAAAAAACTATGTATAAAAATCTCTCCCTCACACAGCAACACCTTAAAGAACCGCTAGCATTGAGTACCTTTGCATGTGTTTAACTGTGCTGTGGTCATACCACGTATTATCTCATGTCACTGACACCAATCCTATGGGGTATTCGTTCTTTCCATGAATGACCCCCATTGAGTGTCATTCCTAAGAGAAGCATGGTGCCCACTATTGTGAGATTAGATTCTAGTCAGGGAGATTGACATTCATAAAAAATATCATGAAATATAAATGAGATGGTACAACGGTGATAAGTGCTACCAAGAAATGTGACACAGAGCTAGAGGAGGGCACAGTGGGGGGATTTGAACTCATGGGGAAAGTCAGAGGAGGCTTCTTTGAGGATGTAACCAGGTGAAGGATGTAGAGGAATTAAGCAAGTAAGATGGGAAAAACATTCCAGCAAAAGAGAGCAGGATGATACGTGGAGAACTGGATGAACTCACTGAAAGCAAGTCAGGAGAATGCAGTGATGTGAGCAAGGCGAGGTCAGACCCAGAAGGTCCTTGCAAGTTATGTGGGGAGGGAGGCAGTCCTCACCATGGCCCTGAGACACCACTAAAGTGTGTAGCACTTGGTGGGTAATGGTGCTGATTGGCATTTTTAAAGATGACGTTGGCTGTTGCAGGGAATGCATCATAATGGTCCCAAAGGTGGAAGTTGAGAGATTAGATCTCTAAGGGGGAGAGATGCTGAAGTGGTGCCTGTGGAGATGGAGAGAAGCACAGAGATCTGAGCGATGCCTTGGGAGTTAAACTGACAGGATTGCATGTGGTGAACATGGGAATGGTTCAAGGGTGACCCATTTTATGAATGAGAACACAATGGCCAGAGAGAGGTTGATTAAATCTCAAGGACACACAGCTGGTAAGAGAATCCATCTTCACTAGAACCCTTTGACCGCTGAGCTCAAGCACTTTTACCCTCTGTTCTATGAAAACAAAGAAGAGGGGACCAGGAGCCTCGGCTGAGGAAGCTGAACAAAATTCTAAGAAGGAAAGAATATTTGAACTGGGCTTTGCAGAATGGGTGGGAGACAGGAAACGGGGGCATTTTGGACAGAGGAAATTGTATAAAAGCAAGCAAGATAAAGACATTTTGAGGAGAGAAAGACACTCTATGCCTCAATTGTGGTGGTAGTTACAAGAGTTCATAGATTCATTCAAACTCACTTAAAATGGGTCCATTTTAATAAGTATACCAGGTGCCCAGAGCTCGGTCTCTAAGATATGTGCCCACTAAAAGGAACCAGAGATCCTCAAAAAAAAATGGCTGCTTCTGGGGCTGGAGCGGGTTTTTACAAGATGAACCTAGAACATTTCATAATGCCAGAAAGTAAAGCGATTTAAAAAAAAAAAGAAAAAACAGGCATATCACAAGACAATAATAGCCAATCTGAAGGGGGTTTTCTAAAACAGAGTTATCTGGGAAAATTTGGGCACCCAAATAATTAAGGACAGTAATGAATTATAAACTAAGAGAAAAACAGGAAACTGTGAGTTCATACTCATAATAAATACATAAATGGTAAGAGGGGAGATCTTATCTACAAAAGAAGGCTGAATGTGGACTGCCAAATGTGGAGGGTGTGCTGGAGTTGGAAAATCATCATTTTGCATCCACCATAATAAAGTTTTGCTCATGCAAGAATCATCAAAAGACACTAAATCCACAGAGATATTTTAATGAGGAGCAGGATGTTTGAATGGTTGCAGAGAACCTTCCTATAAATTGCTTATTAACTGCAAGGGACAAAGCAGTAACTACACAGTGGAGAAACTGGATAACACTTTGGGTGATTAGCGTCAGCATCACCGTAGGGCAAATGGCCATCGTGGGTCTCCAGACGTCATGTTCCTATTCATAGTTCCAGTTGTTGAATTGAAATAGGATTAAAGCAAAGGATATCAAATGCCAAGCCTCAGACAAATACGAGGGAACAAAATGGCCAATGGATTTATAAAAAAGGATGATCTTCCTGACTAATAAAGGGGAGAATGCAATCAAAACAATGCAGTATTGATGTTCTCAGACAGATATTATTTAAATGATCAGTGATTTGGCAAAGGCAAGGGCATAGAGAGAGGTAAGAATGTTCATACTGTTTGCATGAGTATAACTTGCTAAATGTTTTTAGAAGTTAATCTAGCAGTCTTTATCTACGTGAAATACCCTTACCCTTAGACTGAGCGATCTCAGGTCTAGGTCTTGATCCTAGAATTGCCACTAATTATATATAGAAGAATATTTGTTCCAATGCTGTTTGTGGTAGAAAGTAATTAGCAACTGTACCAGTTATCTATTGCTGCATAACAAATTACCGCAAATTTAGCAGCTTAAAACAACACAAATTTAGTATCTCAGTTTCTGTGGATCTGGAATCCAGGCACAGCCTAGCCAGTCCCTCTGCTTCACAGTCTCTCACAGGCTACAATTAAGGTGTTGGCCAGAACTGGAGACTCATCTGGGACTCCAATGGGGAAAGATCTGCTTCCAAACTGACATAGTTGTTGGCAGGATTCCGTTTCTTGTGGGCTGTTGGCCAGAGGCTACCCTTAGTTCCTTGCTACACGGGCCCTTCTGTAAGCCAGCAAGAGAGTCTGCTGGCAAAAGGCAAGTTACAATCTCTTGCCACCTAGTTGCAGAAGTGATATCTCATCACTTTAGTTTTATTCTATTGATTCACAAGCCAGCCCACATTCAAAGGGAGGTGATTACACAGGGGCATGAATACCAGGAGGTGGGCATCACTGGGGACCATCTTAGAGCCTGCTCGCCACCATGACCCAACTGTCCATCCAGAAAGACAAGATGGAATAACTTATGGTAGCACCGCACCATGGGAAACACTTCAGTAGTTAAAGAATGGTGTCGATACGTGTGTGCCCAGCCTAGGAGAGATTTCCCAAACCTATTGTTAAATGAATAAAGCAAACAAAGCTATTTTGAAAACAAATGTGACACCATTTGTGAAAAAACAAAGTATTTTCCAAAACAAAACATGTTTATGTACACATATAGATGCATTCAAAGACAAAGGGAGAAACTTGGGAGGAGGCCCATCCCATCCAGTGATGGTGGTTACCACATACCCAAGAGATGTAGGTTCAGGGTAGACATGGGGAATAATAAGCAACTCTCTCATTTTACTCATCATATTTATTGTTTGGTCTTTTATTTTTATAGTGGGAATATATTTATGTATTGTATATTTGTTTCTAAAAAAAAAAAATCCTTGAACTGGGAAACCGGGACTTATGTCCAAGAGTGTTAACTTTTGAAAACATAGCATGCTATGCATAAACGTGTCCCAACAGTGCCTTTTCACTGTACGCATTCTAAAGGTCTGCCTGGTTTTCCATTCCAGCTTTCTCTCAGATGTTTGCAACTGTGCTTGGAACAAGGAGGCTAATAAGAGCTGTGTTGTCCCAGACCCAGGAGCTGCTCTGGAAATACATGAACGAGTGGAGCTGCAGAGAGCTGGCAGCTGGATCCTATCGAACACTCTTCTTTCTCAGACACAAAGGAAGAACCACAGTAGCCACCCAGAGCGAAGCCTGGTGCTGCGGGGCACTTCTGGGAGGCCACAGGAAGGCATGTGGGACAAACAGTCCCTTTTGTGGCGTGTCTTTCTGTCGGATCCATGACCCACTTTATCATCAAAAGATGAGCCCTGGCTCCCATGGTGGAGGAGCAGTTCAAGAGCCACTGCTTGCTAGTGACCTTGGACCAGCTGCCTCATTCCTCTGTGTCCAGTGGCCTCGTCCGTAAAATGGTCATGGTGAGATTGTTCTATCAGAGGTTTGTTGTGAGGATTAAACGAGCTGATACGTCTGAGGCACTTGGCTTAGTGCCCAGACACATTAGGCATTCCAGGAAGCCCAGCATTTGCTGCTGTTGTGGACGTTATTTACTGTTATCAGCAAAAGCTGGCATTCGCTGAGCCCTTACCAGTTTCCTGATCTCAGCTCTCTGATACGTGTTTTACATGCACCATCTCATTGAATCTTTCCAACCTTCCAGAGTGGAACCTAGTCTTAATCTCCCCATTTTATGAACAGGAACTCTGAGAGGTTAAGTTCGCTCCCTAAATTCATAACCTGGGAAATGATAGTGCTGTGATTTGAACTTGTGTTTGTATGTCTCTGAAGCTTCTGCTTTTAACAACAATACCCCATTGCTCCCTGGGCATCACCATCACCTTGTTTTGCTCTCAGGCTGTGGGGAAAGCTCCATCAGCATTAGAGGATGTGAGAATGGACCAGAGTACTCAGGAGAAGGCTCGTTGGGAAGCTCTGCTATGAAGATATGACAGAAACATGAGGACAAATGGATGAATGAATAGTTGGTGTGGGAAACTGTCCACAGCTTCCTCAGAAACCAACCAAAGAGATAAAAAAGTCAATAAAGATAAACTGGATTTGACTGACACATTTAACGTGCTTGATGTATGTGTATGTATAAAATCTTTGTACTCGACAGAACACACCCATGCTTGTCACACACATGGAGGATTTACAGAAATTGACCAAGATTTCCCTTTCTTCTTGTGGTGGACCCAGAGACACTGCCACAAAACTCCAAGACCTCAGGAAGAACTATTCCAAAGGAACTTTCTAGATTGCCTATTGCATTCCTTGTGAGCTTCCAGATACGGTCACGCATGTCTCATTTCATTTTAATAAATGATGGAAATACCACCTTCATTCTACCTGTGAGGCCACTGAGGACTGGGCAATACTCTACCAAAGATACAACATTTGCAGATCATGGTGCTAAGAAAGTGACCACAAGGGGCTTCCTTGTTTTCAGGCCCAGCAGCTTTTTTCTTCCAATGAGCTTTGCCTGCTCAGGAACCAGAGGTTCAATGAGAGTTTTATGGAAAAACATTTCTTGAGTTAAGTTTTCTGGATACCCTTCTTTTTCTCAAACGTATTTCCTAAAATAAAGCTTCAGACTAAGGCTGCAAGCCACTCAAAAAGATAGACAATGACAAGCGTTGGTGAGGATATACAGAAATTGAAACACTTTCACATTGTTGGTGCTAATGTAAAATGGTTCAACTACTTTGGAAAATAGTTGGCTGTTCCTAAAAATGATAACATAGAATTAGCATATGACCCAGAAATTTCACTCCTAGGTATCTACCTGAGAGAAATGAAAACTTACATTCCCACAAAAACTTGTGCACCGATGTTTACAGCAGCATTATTTGTAATAGTCAAAAAGTAGAAACAACCCAAGTATCCATCAACTGATAGATGGGTAAACAAAAGGAGATATATCTATGCAATGGATAAAAAGAATGAAGTACTGACACATGCTACAAAATGGATGGACTTGAAATTAGCATGTTAAGTAAAAGAAGCCAGTAACAAAAGGCCACATAATGTACAATTATATTTATATGAAATGTCCAGAATAGGCAAATCCACAGAGATTGAAAGTAGATTTGTGGTTGCCTAGGGTTTGCGTATGGGTGGGATGGGCATGACTGCTTATGAATACTGTGTATGGGGTTTCTTTGTGGGGTAATGGAAATCTTCTAAAATTAGATTATGATGATGGTGGACAACTATGACTGCACTAAAAACTACTGAATTGTTAACTTTAAAAGAGCAAATTTTATGGTATGTGAATTACATGTCAATAAATTTTTTTTTAAGGAAAAAAAAACAAAACCAGCCTGAATTGCCAAGATGTCCTGCTTTTGAAAACTGAATGTTCACCTACATCTGAAATCTGCTATTTATTATTTGAAAGTGTGCAGAACTGGGGGAGATGACTTCCAGTAGAGAAATTAGGAAAGACTAGAAAACAAGGCATTTGAACCTTAAAGCCTGAGAGCCTTTAAATGTGCCTTAACAATGAAATAAGGAGTCTGCCGAGTGGTGCGGTGGTTAGGAGTTGGCTTGGGATGCCAGCTCTGAGCAGCAGGGCCCCAGTTCAGATCCCACATTAAGGCCAGTGACACTGCACCCTCTATGGCTAAGCTGGTGAACAGCAGCTGTACCTGGAGCTGGGCTGCCGTGAGTCACCAGCAATGGCGTAATCTGCAGCAGGGCTGGCCGGCGGCGGGGCGTGAGCTTTCATGAGATGCCGCGAGCCGCCATGAGCGGCCATCCAATGGCCAGCGAGCGACTCCCTCACCTGGGAAGAGTGCAATGATAATACCAACATGGGCCAGTGAAGCAACGTCCTCCACAACTAGACTGAAGAACAAAAGGACAGCAACTTGTCTGTTCCCCTTCCCCGATTCCCCAACGCTGTTCACCTCCCCCAATTCCCCAATAAAGTCTTAAAAAAAAATGAATGAAATAGGTCTGGGCATATGTAGGAAGGATTTTCTAAATGAAAGGAACAATGTGAGCCAAACTTCAGAGGTGAAAAGGCAGGAACAAAAAACACTGACCAATGTTGTTTGAATTAAGCAGCGAAGACGTACTGCATTTTTAAACCATACTTACAAATACTCACAGGTATAAGCAGCTTTTGGATAACTTTTATATTGGAAGTCAAAGGAAAAAAAATACAAAAAAAACCTTAACCGTAGTTCACTTTATAAGAAATATTGGTAGGAAGACCTTTATTCTTCCAAGCAAATATAAAAATAATGGCTTCCCTTGAGAAATTAGATATGAATCTGGGGTGTGAGGAACACTTTTTAAAACAGTAACTGTGAAAAACAACTTCATCCTAGCACATCCATTTTCGGTAATCATCTAGTCTCGCTCTTTGGTTGGGTGGCTGATTCAGGGTGGTCACATACAAGGCAAACTCAGACGGATAAAATGACATCTGGCATTACTCACAGCAGACATTTGTCCTCTCCGGGAAGAGCCTTCATGGGACAGGTAGCCAGAGCGACGACTGTCTCAGAGCCTTCAAGGGAGATTCATTTCAAGCCCAGGACATACCGGAAGTCCTGTTATCGATAGTAAACAGCTTTCTAGATCCTCTCCCCTCTACAGACATGTCTCAGCAAACTTAATAGCCATTATGTTTCCTGCTTTTGGGTCTCTGCTCAAACATCCTATGATTCTCCATGTTGATCCATTCAAGGCAGCAATGAGAATAGAATATCTCAAGTTCTCATTAAATGTTTACCTCTATATAAGACTAGAATAAAGCCTATTTAGAAGGATGAGTCCTGCTCTTACAGAGACTGAATTCACAGGGAAAATACAGGTAATCTACAAGTAAAAGAAATCAGTAGGTGACTGAAGAGATAATGGGTGAGGATAAACCTCTGACTTGCAACCTCTGAGGCCTTATACAAGCAGCAGGGCACATGGATGCTCTGGGTGCACAGGCAAAGGTGGAGGGAGGACCGGGAGGTAAGTAGACTGAGACTGAGAACAAAAACTGCAGCCTCACAATCATCTTTGTGAGAGCAGAGGTTTGGGTTCCTCTTACCAGCAGAGAGAGAAGTGATCTCAGCCGGTCTGAAGGCTGGCAGCAGGAAGGCGTTTCAGGAAGATGGTCTGGGGAGAATGTGGGAAAAGGGAGTAAGATGTAATATCTAGTAGGACTAGATGACCCACCAGGTGGCCTAAGCTCTGCTTATGACACCATCAAAAGAGATGTGTGTGTATGCATGTGTGTAGGGGACAACAGTGAATCATATTCTTTTTATTGCCAAAGTTTCCTAAACGTCATGATCTGGCCTGAAATCCTGCTGTGGGTGCTGTGTCTGTGACCAATATCACAACTGCCACCACAACCACTACCAGATAAACTCCACTTATGGGGCCTACCTGAGTCAGGTGCTTTCCACAAATCATTTCTGAAGGTCCTCACAGCCACCAGGTGACATCAGCTGTAAAATCCCAACCCCAATTCATAGCTAAGGAACATGAGATCCATGGTCCCCAGAGCCTTAGGGCTGGAATTCACACCCATTGTTGCCAGACACCAAAAGCCCAGCTCCATCCAGGGCACCGGAATGCAGGACCAAAGGATTTACTGAGTTCTTTAATGGGGGAGAAGTGAAGAGGCCCCTCAGGGAAGGAAGGATTGAAGAGGGGATACAGAGTCGGGAGACCGGTGTTCCAGCAATTTTGTCTGATTGATTCTACGCTTCCCTTCCATAGTGTTCCTGTCAGTCGGTTTGAGGGTTCCTTCTTCAACAGTAGCTAAACTGCCTAGAGTGCAGGATCGGGAAAGAGGGCAGGGGAGGCGAGCGTTCCTCACTTCTCAGATGAGAAGAAATATGGTTTTCTCTGACTCAGACAGGTTCCTGGGGCTATCTGGCGATGGGGCCTCCAGGCAGGCTGATTTGAAACGCTTCCAAACGGATATCATGCTTCAAAGCGTCAGCCCCTGTGGGCCAGAAGCTGAACCTGAGTGTGGGAAGGGGACAAGAAGGCTGGAATTCAGGCCGCCCTCCCTTCTCCCAGGCCCGGGAGGGTTTGTTTAACCCCTCTGGGGTGCTGTGTGCCTTCCTTGTCGAGGTGGTTTGTGGCTTAGTGAAGCGATATTTATAGAGTGCTCTGTGATTCTTGGGCGAACATTCGTTTTATAAATGAATGATCAAATTTATTAGCAATGAGTAACTAACCCGTCTACATTTATTTTGTTGATAATACAAATTTACAAGGTTTTAATTGCCAGTTTTAAAACCCCAAAAACCCATACATAAATACATGGGTAATAAAATATCTTCTCACTGTGCCCTTGACTTCTGTAGTTACATTAGGGCTTAGGAGGAGGGTCTGAAGGAGGTTTCAGATGTAATCATGAAACCTGCCTAAAAGGACTCAGGGCCAAAAAAAGTCCAATTCAACCTGGCTGGTGGTAATTTCATGTGTTTAAACCAAAACGCTCCTACTGATAATAATTATTAATAATTCTCTTTATGCTGCCGATTAATGTGAATAATAATCTCCTTTTATTTCTACTGTTATCTCATATAATGCCCTATGTCCCTACTACTTTGGGTGTAGTCCCCAGGCAGCGGCTCTGGTATCACCTACACTTTGTCAGAAATGCAGGTTCTCAGGCCTCATTCCAGACTTACTGAGTCTGAACCCAACCTGCATCCTCCCAAGACCCCAGGCAATGTGTATGCATGTCAAAGTTTGCAGTCTGCTGCAGTCTGAGGTAGTTGTAATCTCTCCCATTTCACAGTAAAAAAGCTGAGCTCCAGGGAAGTTCAATACACTATCCACGGTCCCAAGGTCAAGCTGGATTGGAATACCGTCTGTTGCAGTCAAAGCTCTCAACCATAAGCCAGATGTGCAGGTGTGCAGTCCACACAAGAGTCCAGAAGCACAGACTTGCAAGGACAGTGATGACAGTCCTGGGCCTCCAAAGTAGTGACTTCACTGGGCGCTGGTCCATGAGTTGTATACTCAGCTGTTTGTACCTTCCTCCTTTAGAGCTAGTATGGGAGAAGCTTGGGGTGTCCAATCTCTGCACACAATTTTTATCTCAGAGGGACATCTTGAGAGTATGACCAAGGGTGGTCTTATGTAACAGTTTCCTTCAACAGTAGAAATGACTGTTGGTTGACTTAAGAAAAAATAACCTATATTTGAATGGTGATATGAATCCCATAAAGTCTGAGAATGTCTGAGGTCAATGTGAAGTGGTAAATTGATCATATTAATAGCAATGTAACAAATATTTAGTGAGTGTTTACTATGTGTAAGCAACATCCTGAATGCTAAGAATAGAGTGGGGGTACAAAACTGAGTCCCTGACCATAAAGAGGAAGAAAGCTTAACAAGTAAGATGATTGGAGCCATTCCTGTGTCTCTCCATCAGACCCAAAAGGAAGTCCAATCAATTTTGACTTAAATATTGAACTGATTGATGCAAATATCAGTTGGAGCAGGATTCATTCAGTTTGCCCACAGTATCACAGCTCGCCATTTCCTTCTATTATGGTGGCCTTAACTCAATATGCTGTCACCCTGAATGCATCTACTCGATGTAAGACAAGAGCTCTCCATTTGTTGAACTGAGCGTTTTTTATGTCAGTCAAGGTCAGATTCTAAGCATCAAGAGAAAAAAGGGCTATTGGGGTACATGGAGCCTGCCTTACGGGGCATCTCCCTTATAATGTACTCTTTGGCATTGTACTCAGCAACCTCCAGATTCAGTTTGCCTACCTGTCAAATGGGTAGGTCAATATTCTCTTTATTGATGCAAAAAGATGTGTGACTTGGGTGACCAGAAAATATGTGGATGTTCTAGGAAGTAAGTTGGCCTATATCTTTACACAGACCTCTTCTTCCTGAACCCTCTGGAAAAAAGTTTTAAAACAACCCTCTCCTTCCAGACAGTTATTGAAATCATTCAGAGTGACTTCTGAGACCAAGACCTTTTAAATTTATGACCTGTCATCTGGAAGTTTTCCTTAAGGGCAAAGTCCTTCTGCAAGAAACACCCTTCATTGAGTGCCATTTTCAAAGAGTTGCATGGGAGCTGGGGGAAGAGAGACTTGCTCTTCCGATGAAACCACAAACAATGGGACCTACATGGGCCAAACCCCATCCAAACCTCTGAAAACTACCCCTGGAGGTTTTCTGGGGAGGGGGATAGACAGACAAAGACCCTTCACAATTGTCCTTTGTTTCTAATTTTATTACAAATTACTTTAGGATTATTGAATGAATAGACATTTAGGGATCTAGTTTCATCTTTCTGGGTGTCCCCTTGTTAGATTCTTAAAGCCTAAATGAAACACAGGCCACCCAATAAAAAAAACTTGGCCTGGGTCAATTCACCTGACTCTGTCCTTTCACAGATTGAAAACCATAATTATGGAGAAGCTACTAGTTTCAGTTGCTGGACTTGAAATTGGGCAAGTCCAGTGAGATCCCTGCCCTGAAGGTATCTTGCGTAAGACAAGTGATGGCAAATATCAAACTTAGACAGTGAGGACAGACAGTGTCCCATGGTTCAAACATGGATATCTGGCCTACCCTTGCATATGGAGAGTGGGAGAGTGGTTTTGTATGTACAGTGATTTCCTAGAATAGGGAGTTACTGGGACAAGGTAAATACCACAAAAGGTGTCTATACATATGGTTTAGAATTTCTCACCATACAGAATAAAGAAATACTTGGGGTTTTTTTTGTTTTGTTTATTTTTTTGTTTGTTTTGTATACTTCTTTATTTTTTCTTTAGTACTAAGACAAACATTGTCCCCATTCCCAATAGAGCTCATACCACAATAGGGAAGAGAAATGACTTTAACACACAAAAATAATGTAGTGATCACTAGGAAATGACCATGGTACTATTTTCATGAATGTTCCTTTTTCTTACTGAAAGTTGCAACGTCCATGTTTGTAAAATCCCCAGGAAGTCCACGTCTCCAGAAAAAGTGTAAGTTCAGAGGATAGGGGCATCTGGTTGACAGAGAGGGAGGTGATTGACTGAGTGATTGAGGAAGACCTCTTGGAGGAGGTAGCAGTTTGGTTATGACCTGAAGAGTCAGGTCTTAGTCATGAGGGTCACGGGCAGCAGACTTACAGGTAGACAACAAAACATGTGTGAAGGCCTTAAGTGGGGCCACGAGCTGAATATTCCCCAAGAACTAAAAGAAGGTCAATAATGCTGCAATTGCTTTGCAGTAATGGAGGGGAGAATGAGTGGAGCTGATGGTGGAAAGGAAGGGAGAGCTAGATCACACAGGTTATGTAGTCCACCAGCAGTCCACTGATATGATCTGTTTTAAATTTGAACAGCAGCCCTCTAGCAGCTGTTTGGGTAACAGAGCTTTGGGGTTGGGATGGAAGCAAGGGAGCACTTAAAAAGCTGTTGAATTAGTTGAGACTAAAGATGGTGAGGGTCCATAATGATGGAGCTGAAGAGCAGCGATTCAAAGTCTATTTTGGGCATTAGAGTTTCTGGGACTTGTTGGTTGATTCGATATTGGTAGATTTTTCCCAGGATGCAACCAGATTTTTGGCTTGAGATCTTGAGAAGATGTGTGGATCAGTTTACTAAGATTTCAGCAGGACCTGAGTGGGGGGTTGGGGGAAGAGGGAAAGTGCTAATAGGGAGACAATCATCTTGTGCAGAAATTCAGAAAAGCTTCTCTGGCCAAGGTATTACTGTTGCTCTGTTTTGGTTCATCAAGAAGAAGCCATTCTGAATAATCATTGATGCTGGACATGAGTGAAGGTGAAGGAGTTAGGGCCCATTGTTGGACATTTGCCATTTCTGCCTCATGGGATATAGGATAATGACCAACTCATAGGGCTTCATCTGCTGGCAAATCTGTGTTGAAGCCTTCTCTTGCCAGGCACAGTTCTAGATACTGTCAGGGCATGTTGAATGAAGTTGACAAGAACCAATGACAATGTTTTCCTTTAATTTTTAATGGAGGCACCATCAGTGAAGCTCAAAAGTATTTTGTTTCTTTTTGAGTGGTAAATGCCACTATCCTTAGATGGTGAGAAATGTCCAAGGTGGGAAAACTCAGGCTTACTTTAGAGCCTGGGGTTTTATACACGTGACAATTTCCAGCTGAATGGGACAGCCATGAACATTTGAAACGATGAGATAAATATTCTATGCACAAATCCTTTTCACCACTTTAATACTTGACTAAAAGGATTCTTTATTTTTGCACTTTGAAGGTCTTAGCTGTGGACTGCTAAGGGTAATATTCTTTTGATGGGAACAGGACCTTAACTCCAGAGCTCATTTCAAATAACATTGGGTCCAAGGCCAAGTGCCTTGTGTCATTGGCCGGTCAAACCATACTGAGAATGCCCATTACAAAAAGATCTTTATTGCATTTTATCTCTTTAAAGCAGCAACCCTTTTTTGGCAGCTGGAGCTGCCTTCTCTGGATCTAGTTAGTGGCTATAAAGGAGGCTCAGGTTTCTGGCAGTCAATCAGAACACAGGTGGAGCCGGCCTGTAGACCCAACAGCCTCCTGGCCTAGGCTAAATGGGGATTTAGTGGACCTCCTTGGGATTTGTCAGGGTGAAAAAAAAAAAAAAGCACGTTTCAAATGGAAAGGGAGTAAATCTAGAATTCAGAAAGAGGGAGGCAGCTTATAATAATAGTCTCTTACCTCTGTACTGGGCTTTACATTTCACAAATTATATACATTATTCTATTTGGTTCTCCCTCCAAAAAATCCTGTGAGTTATATATTGTTACCCTCATTTTTACAGATCTGGAGAGCAAGGCTCACAAAGAGAAAGTGACCTCACCAAAGCCCCAGACTAAGAATTGGGACTCTGACTTCAAGTCTAACCATCAAGGGCAGGCTTTAAGGAAAGTCGAAAGGAACTAAAATTTATTGCATTTTACCTTATGCTAGGCCCAGGGCAGTGCTGGAGCTGAGGGAAAAATTCAATGCTGTTTACAACTTCATTTGTCATAGCTGATGCTACGCAAGGCATGAGGTTTAAAACAAACAAATAAATAAATAGAAGCCAATGTCACAGGGATAGAAATTGATACTGGAATTTCCATGAGTCCTCTATCATCTTTAGTTAAAATGTGTGAATGATTTAGAGCAGGGTCAGCAAACTACAGCCCACGGGCCAAATCTGGCTGTTTTAGTAAATCACAGCCTGTTGGAATACAGCTACGCCCATTCATTTGTGTGTGGTCCATGGCTGCTTTGGTGCTGCAGAGACGGTACTGAGTCATTGGGACAGAGACCCACACAAGCTAACATGTTTACTCTCTGGCCCTTTACAGGAAAAAAAAAAATTTTGCTGATCCCTGATTTAGAAAAATTGTCTCATCTTGACTTGAATCATGGAGTCCTTCCTGAAGGCCTTTTTATATAGGAATTGCAGTGAAGGATAGATTACAAACTGGCTACAAATAAAAATTTAGTATTTAAAAGATTTGGATGAGATCCCTGGGATGTCCTCTGAATGTGACGGTAGTGATGTCTGGGACATGGCATATATATGCTGGAGAGCAGTTATAAATGAGAATTTATCCACAAGATATTGAATAGTGTCACCTGCCATGTATGGAATAATGGAGCCAAGAAGTCGTTATAGACTGAATGTTTGTGCCCTTCCTTAAATTCATACATCGAAACCTAATCCCCATTGTGATGGTATTTGGAGGTGGGGGCCTTTGGGAGGTGATTAAGTCATAAGAGCAGAGCCTTCATGAATGGGATCAGCTCCCTTATAAAAGAGATCTCAGGGAGCTCCCTCACTTCCTTTGCCATGTCAGTTCACAGAAAGAAGACAGCTGTTGATGAACCAGTCAGGAAGTGGGTTCTCACCAGACACTAAATCTACTAGCACCTTGATCTTGGACTTCTAGCCTGCAGAACTGTGAGAAATAAATGTCTGTTGCTTAAGCCAGTCTATGGAGTATTTTGTTATGGCAACCCAGACAGATTCAGACAGGGGTGTATTGTTTAGGGCTGATTAACTATAGAAACAATCCTCATATCTTTGTGACTTACCTTTCTTTCTCACATCACAGTTCAATGTATGGGAAGCATTATGCTCCAGGCAGTCATGCAGGGACCCAGGCACCATCATCGTGTGGCTCTACCATGTTCCAGGGCCTCAGGGACCTCCACTGGATCCTTTGGATGAACCAGTAGGAAAAAGGGGAGCAAACATTGAGGAATAGGGCAGGAGATCTTAGGGGCCATTCCTGGAAGTGACACACATCCCTTCTGCCCATATTCTGTGTGGGAATTTGTTACATGTCCTTATGCAAATTGAAAAATGCAGTTTACAAGCATGCTAAAGATGAAGGAAACAGGGCTAGTGGTGAAAAACTAACCAGATTCTGCCTCAGTGATCTGTGGGGATCAGATAAAGTGTTTTAGGTTTACATGCCCCTTAGTTAAGGAGTTTCCTTCCTTCCTCCTCTCCTTCTCTTCTTCCTTCCTTCCTTCCTTCCTTCCTCCCTCCCTTCCTTAGTTGCTTATAGTCTGATATGTTTAACCTGGTCCTTGGTCATGATATCTACAAAAGAAACGTTAGAAACTAGTCCCTGTCCTGTTATCTGTGTTTTTTTTTGTTTTTATTTTTGTTTTTAGCTGAGCCATCCTGCCACCTGTTGGCAGCTCAGCAGCTGCTCAGCTCGGGCCAGGACTCGAACCGCTGTTACTAAGAGCTCAAACTCTTGAGCGAGCTCTTAACCAACTGAGCCACTCGGGCGGCCCCTGATCTGTGTTTTTAATTTCACCTAAATCAATAGAGGAAAAATTAGAAACAAATAAATGCAAGAATTCTATCCCATCACAGAAACAGTGATGCAAGCAGGAGCTTGGACACCAGGCTCGAAAACAGAATGGATTGGTAACATTTGGCTCAAGTATGTGTGAGTTTAAAGTGGCATTTAATTAAAAAGTTGCAAGCTCATGAAACAAAAGGTTTTGTTTGGCTTTCCCTTCTATAATCCCAGTTTCTAGGAAACAATAACTTGTGATTTATGGGTTCCCTTTTCACAGAAGTATGGAAGTTATATGTAGCTCATGTTCAAATGAGGAAAAAAAAATCCTGATGGTAACTCATTATCTGTCTGGCTAACAAAGGACAAAGGACAAAAATCTTGGAACATCTTTCTTTGCCATTTCATATTTATGACACATCCTGTTGGTGAAATGAATTCTCAAGGCAAGCTCTGGAGCTTATTATTTTTTGTCTTCTCAGTCTTCATGACTGCATTATTTTTTAAAAAATGCCAGGCCAGATGGAAGCTTTCTTCTTTTTGGGTCAGGAGTGGAAGAGAGACTTATGAAGCTGTGGAAGATGAACCCTGCCACATGCAGCCCACTTTTTAGGGCAAGATGGTCATGTGTCTTCACAATTCATGGGCTTTGCATTGCCTATT
Organism: Hipposideros armiger; assembly: GCF_001890085.2. NCBI lineage: Eukaryota > Metazoa > Chordata > Mammalia > Chiroptera > Hipposideridae > Hipposideros > Hipposideros armiger. Next base: position 511,247 of record NW_017731570.1, on the reverse strand, counting down.
GGGATTTATTCTAAAGAATGTTCCGATTGGGGGTATAGGTTGTTGTGGAGGTCCTCTGAGATCCTTTTAGAGTCTGTTTTTAGCCCTTCATGGACATTTTAGCATCTGAAATTATTTTTTATGGATGTTGGTCAGTGTGTATTGTCTGTCGGTCTGTCTGTTTCAGTGAACTCAGGGAGGACAAGAGCCTTTTAGGGGTTATTCAGTGCTGTCTCCCCAGTGCCCAAATCAGGGCTTGGCACATCATATGTGCTCTGTAATATTAAGAGAGAGAGAGAGAGGGAATGAATGAGTAAATGAGTGCATAGTTGTAGGGAATAGATGATAGGCACTGTTGTCCCTGCATGGCTGTGATAGAGTAGAGGAATGTACCCTAAGACTTCATGCCTCCCTTGACTGAAAGCAGTCACCTCCCAATGTTTGGCATCTGTGGATTTGTCTTCATTAACCACTGAAAAATTCCCACCAGAATGTTAGTGGCAAAATGGAGTTCTTCTGACTGAAACGCTGATGAGGGGAGGCGTCAATAAATTTCTGATTTGTCCCTCAAGGAGAAAGTACAGTGATTGTCTGTTTAAAGCCTTTAGTTACTACAATCCAACTCCAATCTCAGGAAATTGGGTCTCTTTCTTGGACTGCTGTAGGGAAGGAAACATTTTCAGAAAAACATTAGCTCTTCAGGATTTCGCTTATGAGATTTCCTTCTTAATAGGAACCAAATCAGTAAGATGCCTGAGAATGAATATTTCACTACAGTCCCAGCTGCATCTAAGGCTATTAATTTGCCCTGGCATTGATTGGGGTTCCTGGGAAGGACTCTTTCCTGTTCCTGTGAATTGGTGAGCCCCTGCTTGGCCAACCTACCCTCATTCCTAGAGGCAGCGAGATGTGGGCTACAGTCCACAGCAGGAGGTCTCCTGGTGGGAATCACAGCTTCTACACATATCAGCTGTAAGACTTTGGGCAGGATTCCTTTTTTCTTTTTCTTTTCTTTTTTTTTTAATTAAAATTTATTGTGGTGACATTGGTTAGTAAAATTACGTAGGTTTCAAGTGTACAATTCTGTAATACATCATCTAAATGGTACATTGTGTGCTCACCACCCAGAGTCTGTTTTCCTTCTATCACTATATATTTGATCCCTTTTACCCTCATCTACCACCCTCCTCCCCCTGGGCAGGATTCTTAACCTATGATGTTGGTTTTCTCATCTAGAAAATAAAGATGCTGGTACCATGAACCTTGCAGGTTGCTGGGAGAATTAGGTAAGATAGTGTTCTCTAAAGGGTTCAGTATAACACGCAGCACATAGTAGAAACTGTGCCCATGTTATTTACTATTGCCATATATATTGTTTTTCCAGCTCCATGAGGAATCTCAGGATTCTGACAGTTTTACAGAATATTGTAGAAGTTGAAGGGTCACATTGTAGGTTGAACTAGACAAAGTAGGGTATGGTCAGTTGATAAAGTCTATGTCTCTCTGATTTTCTGCTCCACACTAGAAAAGATTTTACTAAAAATTATGCAACATTAAAATTTTCTTTCCTAGCAAGCCTGAACAGTCATGGCCTATTACATCTATTACACCTAATAGTATCACTGTCAATCTCAGCAATTAGAAGGTTATCATGGGCTAACGAGGACAACAGATCTATTGCGCAGCAGCTGATGCCCTAAGTCTGATGCACAGAGTGGACACTACTAATTAATCAGGATGCTCCTTCTGTCAGGTCTTGCCTCAGTCATGCACTTCAGCACACCACTCCAGACTGTCCCTCTCAGTTGATTAGATCAAGACACATATTCCCTTCCTAACTGAAGGAGGCCATGACAAATACGAGCTCTGGCTCTGGTTGAACCACTAACCAGCTGTATGGCATTTAACTTTACTTTTCTATATTATAAAGGTTACATTTTATTAAAGCTCAAGTAAACAATTCTCCATCTTTTTCACACATCTATTGGGAGATTGACATGAGAGAAAAGTCGAAGTTTTATAGCAGCTTAACTCACATGGAAGGGCCTTTTCAGCTCGAGAGAGCATTAGCACGAAATCTCATTTCATGACGTGTGGTATGCCTGTTCCTCAGACCCCCAAGATGTTTGTGACTTCTGAAGGGGCCTCTTGTTGTCTTAGTCACATTTGTCTTAAAACTGCTTCTTCTTCTTCATAATGTTATCTCATGTACATTGTCCCCTGTGGGACACACTGACCTGGCTGAGGGGCCTTCCTAGCCCTTTAGCTAGATTTGCACCCTCTTCCCACAACACACACTCTATGGGGGCTTTGTGAATATAGCACATTTGGACAGATGGAGGTGGGTTTGCACATTGGCCCAAACTGTTATACAAATCCATTTAGCTACTTTCCACTTAGGTATTTTTTTCTCTCCTTTCCCCTCCTGTTCTCCCTCTTTTTCTCCTCCTCCTCCTCCTCCTCCTCCTCCTCCTCCTCCTCCTCCTNTCCTCCTCCTCCTCCTCCTCCTCCTCCTCCTCCTGTCCTCCTCCCCCACCTCCTTCTTCTTCTAACTCCCTGCACCATCTGTCAGAGTTTACTGGCCCCATCACATATTCTTATTGCCTTATCTTCTCCCCACTTATTCTCCCCACTTCTTTCTCAGACACAACAACAAAAGTCAGAATCTTTCCATTTGAAATTCAGCCCTAATTCAGATCTACCTCCCTTTCTCCAGACCCTGACTTAGGCCTTATCTCATCATATCCAAGTGGTACCTTATTGTGCCTTAGCAGTGACAGCTGCAAAATATCTATGAGATACATCCCCTGCACCCCTGATACACACATTCTTTTTTACTTTTATGGTTGAAAGGGGCAGCTATATCTTCACAGACAGGTGGATTCGAGGTGAACCCTTTGCTTTCAAATGGTAGAACAGAGGTGCTCTGATGGGATACAGGAATACGGGTGCTGTTGGGAATCTTCTGCCCTGAGCTAAATCTCTTCTGACCAAGGCCAAGAAGGTTCAGATGGCTCTCAGGAGACAGCAGGCAGGGCATTCCAACATTAATGTCAACCTTATAAAGAAGACAAATGAGTGTGGTGCTGAGGAAGGCAATGAACCCCGTTATTCCCATGATAGGTTCCTGGGGAAGCCACAGACAATTTTGTGGTTCAAATGACAGACGTCACCCAAAAGTTGAGGAGTTCACATCAACTGAAGTGCACATTTAAGAATAATCAAAACATAAAACAGATGTCAATATCAAAATATTGAGTGTGTATTCCCAAAATTAAAGTCAAACATGAAAAATAAGTTGAACCAAAGCACGCATTCTTTTCTTGTTCAAATATTTTACAGCTTTTCCAAATAGGAAGAGGTTAGGAAAATCTAAGAAATTGCCAGTATTGTGGTGGATTTACCACCACCTGGAGCTATATAAGAGTTTGCTGTTGGCTCTTTCATCTCAATTATTGAAACTTTGACCATTTAATGCCTCACAAGAGCTGTAGTTAAATGATTTTTGTATTCATCTTTGGATGATGGAGTCTCAGAAGACTTCTGGATTTGATAAATCTAGACATGAAATTTTGTGTGAGTCATTGTGTGTTTATATGGACGGGGACATTGTTCTTGTTTTAAATTTGGTAAACAACGATTATATATTGATCATAATGGGAATTATCCACTGCACTCTGAATAGATGCAAATTCTACCCTTCATTTCCAGCACCACTTGAATGCCAAGTTCACCATGCCCTCAACCATGATTTCTACACTGCTCAGAAAATAAGACTTTTCCTGATGAAAACAATTATATATGTGCATTTTAAAGCGTTCGAACAGTACAAAGAGGAATGAAGAAGAAAGTAGAAATTACCCCAAATCCTATTAAATACAGATAATCATTGTTCATACGTGGCACTCATTTCCCTCAGATATGTTACTTGCTAATGTTGGCTTATGCTTTTGTTCTAATCTCTATGAAGGTAGGAACTTTTTCAGTCTTACTGCATCTTCTCACAATGCCTAGATGGGTGTCTGGCACATAGTAGGTATTCAAAACATTTTCTTTTCTTTTTGGATTTATGCTTTCACATTTGCATGCTTCTTTTTTTTCCCTTAACATATTGTAGACATCTTTTCAAGTCAATAAATGTAAATCTACAGCATAATTTTTAAATGGCATGCACTTTATTGGATATTAAATATAAAGTTTTGCTGTATGTGATGCACATGTGTATGTGCGTCTGATTATCTTCTTAGAACATATTCTTGTGAGGGAAGTTATTTGGTCAAAGGCTATACACACTCAAAAGTCTCGCAAGTCTCAAAAAGTCTCACAAACTGCCCTCCAGAAAGCACATATGAGTTTTCACTCTCACCAAGTCAGAAGGCCCATTGACCCCCATCTTCCTCTAACGAGGGTAGTGACATATCTCTGCCAGTCTCATGGCTGAAAATGTTATTCGATGTTGGTTTGACTTGTATTAATGTAATTATTTATGACCATGAACATCTTTTTATAAACTTACTGGTTCTTTATAGTCTAAATTTGTGTTCAGTTTCTATTTCTCATTCCTAATTTTGACTAGTGAACTGTCTGTCTTGTGGTCATTGATTAGACTAACTACTGATTTATCTGTTTTACTAGGTTTTCCAAGAATTAGTTCTTGGATTTAGTGTATCCTCTTTTTTTTTTTCTTTCTGTTTTCTACTATATCAATCTCTATTTTACCATTATGAATTCCTCCCTTCTACTTCCTTATTTACTTTTTAGTGTTTTTTTCTATATTTTTTGAGGAAATACTCATCTTACTATTTCTATGCTTTCATTTTAATAAGAAATGAGTCTACCTCATTAGTTTTTGCCATATCCTAGAGAATTTGGGGTGAAATGTTCTTATTTTGCTTTCCATATGTTTTGCATTTGTCTTTTTGATGTTCTCTATAACATTCGAGATGTTGTAGAGGGTTTTTTTTTCATTTGTTGGTCAGAGGGTTTGTTGTTGGTAGTGTTTGTTCTTGTACATATTTTGTGTTGTTGCATGTGATTAAAGAGTACAGACTGTACTATTTTTACTTTTAGGAATTTTTTAGAAAGTCATTTGGAACATTTTTGAAAATGTTTCTTGAGTTCACTAATATGTATTCTTGGTTGTGGGACATAAAATAGATGTTTATCTAACTGATTATATGATTTGAAGTCACTTCTACCTTATTGATTTGTGTTCTGCTTGACCTGATGAGAACTAGAGAAGTGTATAAAGTCACTCTCCCCATTAAATTTCTTGAAGTTTCTCCTTGCATCTCCAGTAGTTTTTATTTTGTACATTTTGATGTGTTGGTGGTGATTTTTTTGGCTTCTATGTTTTGATAGATGGTCTATCTTGTTCCTCTTCACGACCTCTGTGGAGTTAAAAAAGTCTGTGGTGGCTACTTTTATGATAGGGTCATCCTTCTCCACAAATGAGGAAACTGAGAACCAGAAGTTCAAGTAACTGGTACTAGTGCAAGGTCACCCAGCAAGTGAATGGACAAAGGCCCATGGCCTTAACCGGCTGCTATCGTTATTTTCTAGTATCTAATTCTATGAAAAATCTACCCGGTCTCTTTTCTTTTATTAAGTGACTTGCCTATTCCATGTGGATGCTTGTGGAACTCTCTCTTGACCATTTACAATAATTTTACTGAATTTTTTCTCAGCATTGGTTGATAGTTATCAATTTTTCCAGGATCAGTGAGACATTTTAGTGCATATGCCCAGGTGTTCCTCATCTGCATATTTGTTTTATTATAATAAACATCTTACTTTTATTTATGATTACCACTGATCCATTTGTCAGATATAAAAATGTATACAATAAATTATTATAATATATACTTACTACACAGAATATTTATATTTATATTGTCTTTCCATCCATATCTACCATTCTTCCTTTTAATATTTTTAATTTATTTGTCATTATATGCTACATTTCATGTATTTTCCAACTCCTGTTTCCTGTGACTATGATTCTGCTCCATGTTTGATGGCTGCTGTTTTATGTCCTGTAAAAGAATTATTTTCTCAGTTTCTTTCCTAAACTCTGCTAAATCCTTACTCATCATATTATATTTTCTTACAATATTTTGACCATTTGTTTCATCCAGGTGCTTTAAAATTTATTTGAAAACTCAATACAGTGATCGTTTCTTTTGCTTTCAATTGAAATTCTTCTAAAATGAAACCCTTCCTTCTTTCTCTTCCCTTTCTCTGTCCACCACTCTCTCACTCTTTTTGCTGGATTTCTTACTTTTGATGGGAAAAAGGGTCTGGGGGACAGAATTTTTATGTAGAGACATGCTAATGTTTTTCTTCTTTCATTCTTTTTCCAGTTTTTTTTTCTTGTTTATTTTTTAAATGGTGGGTATTCCTGTTTGCCAGAAAAATTAATGTTTTCCTCAAATGTGTGAACTCTTTTCTTATAGCATGAGATTTGGGTTTAGATGTTAATAATCTCTCAACTTCCCAAGAAAGGCAGCCACTGCTAGGGATAATGTAGATTCTATCCCAAAGGGTGGGCATCCTTCAGCTTTCAAGGTTTCCCCATCTGTGGGGTGAGCAGACTCCTTTACAGAGTTAGAGTGTCAGAGAAGCCCTGCAGCTAGCAGGCATTTGATTCAGTGTGGTTACCGGCATTTTCCTCCTTTTAATCTACCTCTATCCTTGCCAGGCCTTGGTAGCAACATTGATGTTAGGATACTATTACTTATTTGGCTTTTGCCATCTGCTAGACTAGGAGAAAACTATTACTAAGTTTATCTACTTCTCCAACTCCGCCCTTGTGGCCTCAGAATATTATTTATGGGGTGATAAAAGGTGGCTCTAGAAGGCACATTGAGGAACTTACCCTGGGGTGTTCCCAGGTCCCCAGTCCCAATGTCTAGCCTACAACATTGGTAGGTATTTTTTGAGAATTTGCTTGCTTGTTTTCAACCACTCTGTTCATCCTTCCAGGAGGAAACTCTGTTGTTGTTTTTTTGTTTTTGTTTTGTTTTTTTAAGATTTTTATTGGGGAATTGGGGGGATGGGAACAGTGCAGGAGAATTGGGGAAAGGGGAACAGACAAGTTGCTGTTGTTTTGTTCTTCAGTCTAGTTGTGGAGGACGTCGCCTCACTGGCCCAAGTTGGCACCATCATTGCACTCTTCCCGGGCGAGGCACATCAGTCACCGGCTTCCAGATGGCCACTCACTGCAGCTGCTGGCTGCTCATGCTGGCTGCTGGCTACATACGGTAGCCCATGGCAACCAACGGGGCTGCAGCCTACGCCGTCGCTGGCGACTCACAGCAGCCCAGCTCCAGGTTGAGCTGTTGTTCAGCATCTTAGCTGTGGAGGGCAGTGTCACTGGCCCTCATATGTGGGATCCGAACCGGGGCCTTCTGGCGTCCCAAGCCAGTTATTAACCATCGTGCCATTCGGCCAGTCCAGGAAACTCTTTTGATTTCCAGAATCTTCTTTACATTTGGTCCTAATAGTTTCATGCCTAAATGATATTTCTGGATATTTCAACTATCACATTGGGACCATGTCTACAATTAGTATCAATAATAATTTCTTTGTTATTTTTACTTCTTTTGATTAATTTTTGTTCAGCTTAGAAAGGGGATGTTTTATAACTTCCTAGGCTTCCTATACCTTTGCACCCATCTTTTTCAGAATCTTCCTCCCCCTCTATAGCATTGAACTATTTCAGCTTTTTAAGACATTTACCTTTATCTGCCTTGTATTTGAGTCACGTGTGTATTTGATGAGTGATGCTCAAATTGACAATGCTTAAGGGCAAGTTGTTTTTTTAGTTTTCAATCCATGATAGACCCTTTAAAAATACAATAAGCATTGAATTTGTAGAAAATGAATTAAAAATGAGACATAAAATGCAAATTTAAATTGTTATTAGATTCACCAGATACAATATTACTTGTTATAAAAGTTTCTAAATGCTTACTCTCAATTTCTCTTCTCATTCATCATCATGGGTCACAAACAACCCATGGACCAAGCACACAGTCCATGGCACCCCCTTTGAGTAGATTCCCAGTAAGCACCTCACAGGTCAAGCAAGGCCTTGCTAACCTGTGTGTCCTCTTCAATGCCCACCTACCATTATGCCTACACAATAGCTACAGAAAAATAACTGTTGAGTATATGAGTAGGACGATAATACTCTAAGTAGCAATAATAATTAGTAATACTCTTGAGGTGAAAACTCTGAAGTTTATTCATGACCTTCACAACTTCCTTTTGCACTGAAAAGATGCAGGTGCTATTATTTGGATTTACAGCCAAGGCCCAGAGAAGAATGGGTCTACACACAGGAGGCCTTTTTATCCGTGATGTTTTATTTGACTCGAGGTATTTTCCCTCATATGCTATTTCATGTCTCTATAGGGAAAACAAAGCATGGTGTGAGAGACGAGGCAGGATATTAACCGGACCAGGGCCTGGGCCAGGTGTGAGCATTCTGTCTTCTGTCCGTCACTTTATTTATCATCCTTCTCTTGAGGACTTTGTGAGGACCCTCTGAATCCCAGTCACACAAATGGACTCTCTGCTTGAGGGGCGTGTTATGACGAAATGCTTATTGGCAGAAATACTGTCCCTGAACTAAGAAACAATTATCAAGCCTATATAGTTTGGCGTATTCCTCTCCAGGGCACTGGTTTACCAATTTGGAGAGAGGAGCTGAGGAACTAGCCTTATTTAAGATGGTAGCTAACGAAAGGAAGGGGCCCCACTTACTAGTCAAATAGAGCCCAGCTCTAACCCAAGTGTCAGTGTTGTGCAGAGAACTGAACTGCCATTGGAGATATGGGTCAGCAGGGGCCTGCTCTTTACTGAATGGGAAGAAAAACACAAAGAAAGTTCCTGATAAGGCAAGGCAGCTTGTGTAAAGGCTGCAGCATACCTGTAGCTAAAGAGCTGGGGTAAAGGAGAAGAAGAAAAGAGTAATGTTTAAAGGCAAAGGGTCACTTCCCAGGTTATTAAAATACACTGCCACTCTAAACTGTAGGTGTGTACTCTAAATATTTTATCTGTTGACCTCCCTTGACTATTTACCATCTTTCCTTTGCCATCCCAGGAGGCAATCTCATTTTGCATGTATTTTTCTCATATTTCTCATGGTTATATTTATACTTTCTTTGTCTATGAAGTTGTCTAATGCTAACTTTCCATCAGAGTTGTTGCTCGTGTATGTGAGGTGCATGAAAGAGTATGTGGCAAATAGTAGGCATTCAATCTATAGTTTGGCCGTGTTTCTAGCTTTCTGGACTCTGCTGTCTGGGGAAAGGCTGTTGACCAATTATGATGACTGCAAAACATCATGTTGAGCTCCTGTTAAGACAAAGACGAAAACATGAAGCCCTAAACAGGCAAAGGGATGACTGAGCCCAAGGATAAAAAGTGACCAAAATGTCCGCAAACAGAACAGGAGGTCTGAATGGTTGAGTTTAAAAATATTGTCATGTTTTTTTGTTTCTTTGAGACAGAAAGGGACTTTACCTCCTGAGAAGCTTCAGGTGAATCTTTTCTAAAACTCTATCACTTGGAATATTGTTTGATAATTATTTGTTCATTTTATCGATGAATCGGAAGAAGCTGTTTACATGTATGTCAACATTGCCCCCAGGGGACATTGGGTCTGTTGGACTCAATGAGCTTGGATAGTTTAGAGTGATTGGGTGAGCAAGCACTAGGCTTAGGGGAAAGTGTAACCAGTCTGAAGTCTTTTGAAAACACAAGTAGATTGGGGACCATTAGCATAACTCAGACTATATTTTAGGTGCAGTTTCAACACTAGATTTGATTTCACTGTTGAACATGGGAGTTACCACTCTCCAGACCAGTGGACCTCAGCTGGAAAAAATTTCACTCCCCAGGGAACATTTAGTGATGTCTGGAGACGTTTTGGTTGTCATTACTGGGAAGAGAAGGGGGATGCTACTGGCATCTAGTGGGTAGAAGCCAGGAATGCTGCCAAACATCCTACAATGTACAGAACTGCCCGCATTACCTGGAAGTTTGAAAAAGCCTACTCTAGACAGATTTCTCAACTTAAAAGGAAATAATACTAAGGTAGTTCTTCCTAAAGGCTGAAAGAAAACTTGATAATTATCTCAGCTCAAAGGCCCTTTGGACTCAATTCCCTATGTGCTCAGATGACCCCTGGGCCTTTGAAACGTGCTTTGCAGATATCCTTGCCCATCCCAGATCCTAAGCCCCTCCTCCATATACAAAGCAGGCTCAGGCCAAGTCCTTTACATTCCTGGCTCTAATGTTGCATATTGTTTAGATGTTGCCAAGCCTTGGGCATGGTCACAATGCAAAGCACTTGAGGTTAGTGCAGTAATGAGGGCTGTGATCTAATTGGTCTCTCTGGGAGGGTATTGAGGTAAGGCCAACAGTGAGAGGGCTATAGGTGCATTGCATTAGGAGTATATGACACAGCTAGCAATAGAAGGCTTTTAACACTCCCTTGTAGTTGTTTTGAGCAATGACAAAGATGTCACCAAGACATATTCTACATCTTGTTATGTGTCAGGTGCATAGCAGTTGGATGATGCAAAGTCACCCCCAGGAAGGATACATTCTTCAGTTCACACCCTGGACCTGTGAGAGGTGCAGACCCTTTCAGCAGTCCAGTTCAGTGAACACTAATGGGGCTTCCACCATGTTGCAGGAATTCAGATTCACCCAAGTGGCAGAACAAAGCCAGGCAGCATGCAGAATGCACTGGAGGGGAACTCAGCTTAGCCTGGGGCAGCAGAAGGAGGTGGAGAAGCATTGCCTGCAAAGAGCCTGAGGATGAAAGGAGGAAAAGCTTCCAAGGGTAATAAAGTCCAGGCAGGCACTATTAGATGAGACGGCATCTTGCCATTGACAGTGAAGGGTGAAAAGCCCACATTAGCTCTGTTCTTCCTTTTGGCTTCTTGTGTATTTCTTCTTTTCCTCTTTCCTTTCCTCCCTCCTTTTTGCTTCACTTTCTCATCTTCTTTCTTTTTGTGAGCTACCATTTCTCAGAATTATAAGAGATGTTTGCCCTGAGCAAGCCCTATGCCTCCTCTTTTCTAATTCTCAGTAATGAAAATGCTGTGGACTTAAATTCTAGATCGTCAAACTTACAATACCTGTAAAATAAAAGCTCAATCCAGTGAAATAATTATCAACTTAACAAAACAGCTTCTCTGTTGGGAACTTTGTAATTCAGAAAAGGAGAAAGGCACATGCATTAATATTATCAACATTATAACATGAAGTGCCTATCATGGATCAAGCCCTAAAGGAGACTTTTTCTAGACCTTATCTTTAATTGTCACACCACTCTTCAAGACGATCTTATTATATCCATTTTCACAAGGAGTTACTGAGGCTAAGAGACTAGGATAAGAAAGAACTAGAGACAATGGCCCTGAAATATATGGCATATTTGATTGGTAATAGAAATCTTTTTCTTTAGAAAAAAATTTTAATATATTTATTTGAAGCTTTGAGGGTGATTGTCATAAAGAGAAAATTTTTATAATAATTAAGATATACTTACAACCCCATAAATCACTTAGTTTGTATGTAAAAGCTTGGTATATCTCATCCATCTCAATGCTTTAAAGACTACATTATAATCCATGAGGGGAAAGGAGACAGGAGATAAGAAAGAGTCATAAAGCAAAAGATCCAAAGATAGCGGTAGCCATGGCAGATGGATGAATTTCTTCCTGTGGAATTTTCCAATATAACCAAGTGATCTTGGGTCCCATACCCAGTGTTTACCCTTGAAATTGGACTTGGAGGAGTTGGAAACTTCTTACATAGTCTCTACCTATTGTTATTAATTCTTATTATTAATTGTTATTAACTGTGCAATTTGGGGGTGTTACTTAACTTTCTGAGCCTTGTTTCCTTATTTAAAAGAAATGTAGATTAAAACGTTAACAACCTTATAGATTCATTGTGAAGACCAGATATAAATGGACATAAAAATGTTTCATTAGCACAGTGTCCAGTGTAGAGTAAGTGCTCAGTAAATCTAGGTATTATTACTGAAGTTTGCCTCTCTATGGCTCTCCAAGCCAAGAGAAATATATATCTTCTCTCTCTCCACACAGTGGATTCTTTCATTTCTTTCAGAAAGGTAAAGTCATAAAATTATAAGTTATCCTTAGCTATAGACTTGAAATTGCTCCCTCTACAAATTCAAATCGATTCCTAATATTTTACAAAGGCAATTATTCTGATAATGAAAAGCAATGCCAGGCTTTCTACAGCTCTCTCAAACTTACCTGTCAGGCTCCCTGTTATTCCCACAGGTTTGCTGTGGTTTTCTGAATACTCAGGTACAAATGTATTCTATTGTTACTTGTTTGTTTTGGTGGTGTGGAATCATTTTTTCCCCCCCAAATAAAGTTGTATGCAGAGGGCTAATATATAACATAAATTAATGCAGATCTGCTCTCTTTGAAATAAGGTGAGTGCCTGTTCCTACCCCCTCCCCATTTTGATATATTTCTCTCTGCATTCCAGGGGATCCCTGAGATGTTTCCAAAGGAACCTTAGGATTTCAGTGAATGGGTCTTAAGAGACACTCATCCCTGTGAATGAGAGGGCAGTATTAGTTATCCCCTTCTCAGGAGGCCTTGGAAACAGTCCTGCCTTAGCTGGGAGAGGGGAGAGAGGATGGGGAAGGATGGACTTCCATGTGCTCCCCCTCGTACCCACACAAAATGCATGAGATGCAGTTCCCTGGCCTGGACCTGGCTGTACAGGACTCCAAACATTTATGTGGAACCAGAGCATGTATTTCAGGCACCCATATGTCTCCAAACATGTTGATGCTTTGATAGTTTAACATCACCCCAATGGTCCAGCCACACAGCCTTCCCTACTAAATACAGAGCACATTCTCCATCACCATATCTTTGTACTCAAAGTTTCTTAGAATAATGTCCACCTTTCCACTTCTGCCTGATCTCTCACTCACCCCTCCTCCAAAGCCTTCTCTAAGAGACCTCCAATTCCTGGGGCCAGAATTCATCTCTTTTGTGTGTTCATTCATTTTTGCCCCCTTTACCTGATTCTATCTCCCTTAAATTCCCATTTTGCCTGGGGCAGTAATTTGCACAGAACAGACAGGGGAACTCTCACTGAATCAAACTAAATGGATGCCGTGTGGCTCAAGTCTTGGGTCAGCTGCCTGCGTTTTTTCCCTTGGCATTGCTACATTAGCAGCTCCTGCAACATCAAATGAGGGAAGGATCATTTCCAAAGAAAAGGGCAACCTTTTCATTTCTAATTTCCTTCCCTTTGGGTGTCAAATGGAAACCGGGCAAGATATAATCGTTCAATTTACTTCTTCAACGGCCCTATTTTTCATCTTGATCCTGAACTTCAGGTAGAGTCTATAAAAATTTCTTCTTTGAGTGAGACCATTTTCATCTCAGTTCTCCGTGATTATAATGAACTATTGACCATCTGTTTGTTCCTTGAAAGTCAAACTAGCTGGTTTGGGCGACTCTTATCTATTCATGATCCAGCAGAGTTGTTTAAACCTGATATTTCCTGTGGAAATACTTTATTTTGGCTATTTCAGCGCCTCTTGCCTGAGTGATTACAAACTGTTGTTTTAATCAAGGGCAGTGCTCATAGGAACTATTTGAGTGGGATGAATTATATCTACAAACATTTACTGAGAAATATATTGCATACAATGCAGAGTATTAAGATAAATACAAAGATAAATACCATATTCTAACAAGGGAGACAGAACCCCTGTCCTCAAGTAGCTAATCAAGCACAAGTCAAGAAATGCTGACACATGACTAAATAGAAACATTCTTTGGTTGTTTATATCTCACTTTGGTTTAGGAATTTATGGCATCTTACAAAGAAACATACAATACTGGAAAAGAAAAAAAAAAAGCATGAGTAAGAAATATTAAGGAAATGGAAAACAAGGCCAACTAGAGCCAAAATAGAGGCCAGTTCAAAAAATATATCCCCTGGAAGCTGTAGAAAAGCAAGAGCTTATTCCAATGCGTGCACAAAGATAGCCTCAGTGAATGGCACAGTACCTGGCACATAAGAGAAATTCAAAAAATAAAGGATGCAATGAGAACTTCTTCCACTGAAACGTCTATAAACTACCTCAAAACCGCATTTGGAGAATCTAAAAATTTGAGGCCACTTTCTCTGGACCAGACTATATTGAAAAGTTGGAAGGTAGAGACCTTGCTGCCATGTCTTTCCATCTGGGATGACTGTGTTTTGTTTGAAGAAAGGGGCTGAAGGAAATATGCATTACAGTCTTACTGCACTAATCTAGTGGCTTCACCCTTTCTAAAGATTTTCTTGAATTGCATCATTATTACATTTTATTTTGATAGGTAGAGCTTCCTCCCCATGTTCATGGTCTTCATCTTTCCTACTGGAGGCATGTAGAGAGCAGGAAACACATATCCTTCATCTTTGTAAATTTCCCTGTTTCTTGGGCATATAACATAATACCTTGGATGTAGTGGGCACTTAATAATGGCTTTTAATTTTTTATTTTATTTTATTGGATGTCAACAATAGTTAACTCAGTTTGAGATGAGACTGCTGTGCAAACATTGATGATGTACTGTAAAGCCATGTTTACATATTGACAGCTAATAGGGTTCCGAAGGCCAATATGAAGAAAAGATAGGTCAGTGTGTGTATCTATCTGATCATCCCATCGACCAGGATTTATTCTTTGGAAAAGTGATTCTAGACTTTTGTGATACCAAATTTGGAATGTGGATAGAGGAAGTTAAGACAAGAGGGTCAGTAGGAAAGGGGGTGTGATCAAAAGGCAAGGACTAAATGCCATGGAATATTGGATGCCTTTTTTGATGGAGAATATGAATGGAGAGAGAGAAGCTTTTAAGCAGCCATGTAGTAAAACATTAATAGAAGAAGCAGGGTAATTTTTAAACTAATAGCATGGATTCGAAACTGGATCTTTAAAAATTGTTCTTTAAGAGAGACAAGGAAAGTTAGATATATGTTTTAAAATTTGTTATTAATTTTGGCTTCTGTAGCATGTTTGTTTGAATAAGAAATCACACTAGGATTGGATCACATGTTACCAGGGAACTATTCAGGTTACAAAAAAATGATGTAGTTTTACTACAAAACACGTACTCTTGGTTACACCAGTCATAATTCCTTACTTTGTGAGTTAGGAAATTATGTAACCAGGAAGGAGTAGAATACAGCAAAACTCTTCACTCTTTTCTTTAATTTTTTTAAAAAGTAACTTGAAAGCTTACAAAGTTATAAATTTCATTAGTCAATTTGAAGAGCAATAAGATATTGTTTTATAGTGTTTTTACCTAACAAATTAGCAAATATTTTGGAAAATTTTGCCACATCTGAAGTGAATTTTATTTTATTTTTTAAAAAGATTTTATTGAGGAATTGGGGGAAGGGAACAGCGTTGGGCAATTGGGGAAGGGGAACAGACAAGTTGCTGTCCTTTTTGTTCTTCAGTCGAGTTGTGGAGGATGTCGCTTCACTGGCCCATATTGGTATTATCATTGCGTTCTTCCCGGCTGAGGCAGATTGGTCGCCGGCCATTGGACGGCTGCTCACAGCAACTCTTGGCAGCTCATTCCAGCTGCTGGCTGCTCACTCTGGCTGCTGGTCACTCACAGTAGCTTATGGCAGCCCACTACAGCAGAGGTTGCAACCTACGTCATCACTGGAGACTCATGGCAGCCCAGCTCCAGGTCAAGCTGTTGTTCACCATCTTAGCTGTAGAGGGCGCAGAGTCACTGGCCTGCATGTGGGATCCGAACTGGGGCCCTGCTGCTCAGAGCTGGCATCCCAAGCCAACTCTTAACCAACACGCCACTCGGCCAGCCCGTGAATTCTATTATAAGGTTTTAATAACCAACCCACCCTCTATAGATAAAAACCCATATATTACAAATGGGATTACAAGTTGAACCAGAGTTCCTGAAAAATTATATGACAATGCACATCAAGAACCTTAAAACTATTTGTACTCTGGTGAAATAATTATCTTAAAGCAATAATCAAAATGGAGTCAGAATAAGAATATAATATACCCATTAAAATCAGGTTTTAATGAATATGCAAAGAAAGTAAATATCTGTCTATATAAAATGACTTCAATTTTGTAAAAATATGTACAGTTGGCACTATAACAACACAGATTTGAACTGCGTTGGTCCACTTATACATGGATTTTTTTTCAGTAAATACCTGTACTGTTTGCCATCTGCAGTTGGGAATCCACAGATGAGGAGAGTAAACTGTATGTTTTGATCCATGCCATTTTATATACAGGACTTAAGCATCCGTGGATTTTGGAATCTACCACAGGTCTGGAACCAATCCCCCATAATGCTGAGGGACAACTAAGATTTTGGGGAGTCAAAAGTTATACATGGATTTTCGACTGCACAGGGCATGGGTGCCACTACCCCCCATGTTGTCCAATGGTCAACTGTATACTCATACACTCAGATAGACAAAAGCCTGGAAGGAAATGCTCCCAGTGTCAGGTTGTATTGGACTGTTAAAATTATGGTTGAGTTTGGTATTTTTCTTTCTGCTTTTAAAAATAAAATTTGTACAGGTGGGTATGGCTTTTAATGTGACAAAAATAAACATTTGGGGGAAGAAAAAAAAAGTAGTTCATAACCTAAGCCAGTCTCATTTACTTTGCCTAACAAAGGATTCTGTTAAATTTTCTACCAAAAATACTTGACATGCAGACCTATCAGATTTGCCACTGTCTCTTCTAAGGAGGAAATCCTATTTCAAATTCATCCTTAGCCCAAAACAGCTCATTTGATTTTATCAGTCATCAGCAAAGCCCTTATGTTAAATAATTGATGCATTTTTGAGCTCCATCCCTACAGGGCAAGATTCAGTACTTAATGGAAACCATCACACCATTAGGCTGCTAGAGCTCATCTAATCTGTTGGCTTTGAGGAGCCTCAAGCCTGATGTGTAGTGGTCGAGCATGTTCATTTGACCTGACAGCACTGGAGAGGAACGCAGAGGTGGGAGCAAGACAAGAAATCATGATGTGCACATAGCAGTCCTGGAATGGAAGGCCTGGAGAAAAGATGCTAGGACCCGAGTGGCAAAAGCAGGTGCAAAGATGAGTCTCTAATTGATGTCCATGGATGAGACATTGTTGTAAAAAATTCACTAATTGTCAGCACCAAAATACCTCTCCTTGCTGCAAGACCTGACCAGATCCGCCTCCTTCTCGTGGGCATCTGCTGTCTGGAAATGCCCTTGCAGATCTGTTTCTCATCACCCATCTTCTAACTCATCTCCCACCTTATCTAAAATCATACCTGTGCTCACTCTTCTGCGTTTCTTTATTTTGCTTTCTTTCTGTTGCTGGCATTCAAACCAAATAGAATTTGTTCATCATTAAAGGCCCTTTCATCACTAGACTTCCCAGAAAGGTCTGACACTTGCTGTTTATTCCCTTCACAAGTAGATTCTGAGGATGAATCGGATGTGGCTTGTCAGGCTCTTTGAAGACAAATCTCCCGGCAGCGAGTGAGTTGCTGTGAATGGTGTCCCGGCTTTGTTTCAGGACCCAAGTGTGATTGTGAGACAGGTAATGAAATGAGGAGCCATTTTATTTTTCATGTCTGTTGGCGGGCGTAATAACAGTAAACACGCCCTGGGAATGCAGTTAGAAGTACAAGAGCTACAGGGATTCAGGCAATGATGTGCATTAAGAGAGATTTGTGAGATGCTGGGATAAAATACAGATGCTGAAATGGTAGAGGAAAAGCTTCCTTAGATTCTGTAATGAGTCATTTCTTGGATTCATCTGCAGTCTGCTTTTCACCCTCTCACCAGGAAGTGTAACATGATAGGTGAGGATGCAAACTTCCTGTTAGAAGATGAACAAGTCCTGGGGAATCTAATGCACAGCATTGTGTTTATAGTTAACCATAATGTATTATATTTGCTTGAAGGTTGTTAAGAGAGTACATCTGAGATGTTCTCACCACAAAAAGAAATGGTAATTATGTTACATGATGGAGGCATTAGCTAACACCAAGGTGGTAGTCATTTTGCAATAGGTCTATAAGTGCATCAAATCAATACATTGTCCATCTTCAACTTACTCAATGTTATATGTCAATTATATCTCAATAAAGCTGGAATCAATTTTAAAGTAAAAAAGATGAAATTCAATGGTACACAGCCTTTATCTAGCTAGAAGAGGCAGAGAGGGCTACAATTTCATGAGCGGTCTAAATAATATGAATAAACCAACATTTAGAGATAAAAAAGCATTGAACCTTTTTATTATAGAAATTCTCACATTTCAGACATCTTTAAGGTGTTTCTCAAATTGACAGTCCCTTCAGACTCCCTTCGGCTTGGTCCCTGGTGAACACGTACCACCATTTTTGCATGTGGTCCAACTATGGAAGCTCAGTGACCCTGGCACGGTGCCCACCTCCAGCCACTACTCCAGCTTCATCCAGAGAGACCAGTCCAGGGGCACATGTTGCTGGCTTATACCATGTCTTATTCATTCACTCACCACTCATTCATTCATTTGCTTGCTTGTATAGGGTAGGAGTTCAGGGATGGGTGGTATCACCTTATTCATGATTATTTTTCAAACTGTACCCATGCCGTGGATTTGGGCCAGGTAAATATGAGATTCGAGTTCTCCCGTGAGCTGACTTTCCTGTAAGTGTTACTCAGACACAGTCAGTAACTGTGGCTGTTACTACAGGTGAGTAGCATCGCCCCTTACATACTAGTGCAGAGTTTTCGTCTAGCTTCAGTGCATCCCAGTCAATGGTGGCTTGTTAAATATGGTCTGCAGGGGGGCCCAGGAATCTGGACTTTAATGGGATTCCCAGGTCATTCGGAAGCAGGCAGTCCCTTTAATTCACTCCAATATTGGCATAGTGGTTAGGAAAGGGGTTTTAAAGTGAAAAAAAAAAAAAGGGTAGGAACTCAAGTTTTCCACTGTTCTTACCATTTTATCCTGAGAGTATTTCTCACACCCATCTCTTTGGTGCCTTTGTTGTACTCAACCCTCAGGGGCATTTTTCTACAATCACCTTGCTCCTCAACCCCCAGGAACAACTCTTCATCTTTCCTCCCATCTGCATATGGGCATTTCTTAACATGAACTCTGCCCTGCATTTCCTTTCTGTTATCAGCACAGCACTTGAGATTTCTTATAGTAAACACGAGCTAACAGGATCACAGAGACCTGAGTTCAAAACCCAGCTCTTTTACCTTCTCGCCACTGACTTGGACAAGGGACAGAACCTCTTTCAGCCTCCTTCTCTGTAAAATGACGATTACAGCATTATTTACCCCATAGGCTTGTGGTGAAGTATAAAAGAGTTAGTGCATGCTCTTATGTGTTGCGTGAGTAAAAGTTTAGCCCAGGGAAGGCTCAATATGCTTACTAATCGTTGTCAATATTCTTGCTGTTGGATTCAGTAGGTGCATGTTCAACTTTTACTGTGCCTATTATTGCGTTTCATTTTCTTCCCAGACAGAAGTGCTTTTAGCCTCCATCAACATTTCCTCTTTGCACTAATGAACTCCCTTTTGGATCGTTGTAAGTTGTTTCCATCGTCTCTTATAGATTTTCCTTCAAACTATTCCGCTAGTATTTTTGCTTTTCCCCCCCGCCCATCCAGTTCAGCATATCCCAATTCTTGCCACAGGTGCTGGAAAGCAAACAGCACCCTTTAGTAAGCAAGCGACTGTGACATGTACAAGGTACATGCTTTCCTTTCAATTAAAAAGCACTCAGCAAGGGCCTCTTTCTAATCGGGAGGTAAATCAGCCACATTTCTGGGTGAGAAACAATTAGGTCCACTTACATTTTTGTTGCATTTTTACTCCCCCAGGTTCGTATATGTTGTCTG
>NW_017731570.1:485031-487097 GCF_001890085.2 Hipposideros armiger | reverse complement strand
ATACAGACTCATTTTTTTGACTACAGGCTTTTAGGATGTTTTCTTTATTGTGGTGTCATGAAACTTCATGATAATGTGCCTAGTTGTAAATCATTTTGCATTCATTTTGTTGGACACCAGATCCCCTTCAATCTGAAAACTCATCATACAGATCTAAGAAATTTTTCTTATTATTGCTTTGAAAAAGTTTATCCTTTCAGTTCTCTCATTGACAGGACTTTACGTTTTTTTGTGTTTTTGTTCTTTTGCTCGTTGGTTTAGTTGGTTGGTCTGATTTAGCTTTGTTTTTACTCTTACAGAAATGCCACAGTGAACATCCTTGGGCATACTTTCTTGCGCTCCACTTGTAAATTTTCCTGTACAGTAAATTCTACACAGTGAATACTGAGATGCAAAGTAGAGTTTCTACATCATAGGATATGCATATTTTTAAAGTTCATGCAAAAAAAAAATGCATGCTTCCAATATTGAAAAAAGTTTTCAACATAATTGGATGATTTTGTTCACTGCTTATCACAATACTTCTATATCCCAGTGTCACATTTGTTTTTTATAATTCTCACAACTTCGTCTTTGACACCCTCACCACGCCAGTTTCTGACTCTTCTATGGAGGAAAGAGAGGGCAGAACCAGTTCATTATCCTAGCTCCACCCACCACTCCCGGGCTGCAAGACACTCAGCAAGACCCTCTGTGACCTTCAGCTTCCTCATGGGTGAAGTGGGAATAATATCTACTTCCCAGTGCTATTAAAGGATTCAGTAAGATGCATTTAGCACAGTGCCTAGCACACAGAAAATGTTTAAAAATATTAACTCCTTCTCCTTTATTATTAATGCTGTGCATTTGGAGTTAATTAAATTAATGGTCAGAGATGCAACTTAAATCCACACCATAACTGTAACTGGGCTCTACAGTGATCCTGACCAGACCCAAATCTACATGGGCTGAAATCCAGATATTCCTTGAAGGTCATTTAGGACCTACTCCAAACCGCATCCCAGGAAATAGAGCCTGGACCAGTCCCTTTAAAGCAGACATCCCACTCTTTATGTCCTAGCACCCCCCTGAGGTTTAAGATTGTTTCCCTTGTACCCTGAAGGAGCTCTGTGTGTGTGTGTGNGCCCATCCAGTTCAGCATATCCCAATTCTTGCCACAGGTGCTGGAAAGCAAACAGCACCCTTTAGTAAGCAAGCGACTGTGACATGTACAAGGTACATGCTTTCCTTTCAATTAAAAAGCACTCAGCGAGGGCCTCTTTCTAATCGGGAGGTAAATCAGCCACATTTCTGGGTGAGAAACAATTAGGTCCACTTACATTTTTGTTGCATTTTTACTCCCCCAGGTTCGTATATGTTGTCTGCCACTTTCTTTTTTTGTTATCTTGTGCTTATGTCATTTTTTCCCCTTTTCCCCCCTTTACCTTCTCTATTGATTTAAATTAAGCTTGGTTGGTATTTCTTTGAAAAGAAAACACAAGCTTGCTGGGTTGGGAGGTTTTTCCAAGGCCTCGCTGCTCTAGTAAAATCCTATATACGTAGGTCCTGCAAACCAACATTATTTTTGCTGTACAAACACCACGTGCATGTTCTAAGACGTGAGCCCTCTGTGTAAGATCCTTTCACACATGCAAAAACAGCTGACATGTCAGCACTTCCATAGAGTGAAAACAAAAGGATCCTGGTTCAGAAAGGTCAGGGCTGTTCTACTGGGGCTGGTGCATGGCTTACCTTCACCTTCATCCCCAGCATGAGTGATATGATAATGGGTATTCTAATTTTATGCTTTCTTAGACATAATCTGTTCCCAAAGATGTGTCTCAAATTTTGAATTCCTCCAATGGAACCATGTTAGTTTTCTACTGATGATATTGAAATGATAGTACCACAAATTTAATGGCTTAAAATAACACACATTTAGTGTCTCACAGTTTCTGTGTGCCAGTTCAGGCATGACTTAGCTGGATCCTTTGCTTAGAGTCTCACAAGACTTCATAGTTTTGGCTGGGGCTGTGGTCTCATCTGGAACTCGACTGGGTAAGGACTCAGCGTAGGCTCACTTAGAT
>NW_017731570.1:457343-480031 GCF_001890085.2 Hipposideros armiger | reverse complement strand
GAGCTGTTGTTCAGCATTTTAACTGTAGAGGGCACAGTGTCACTGGCCCTCATGTGGGATCTGAACCGGGGCCCTGCTGCTCAGAGCTTGTATCCCAAGCCAGCTCTTAACCAACGCGCCACTCGGCCGGCCTGTGCTCTGTATATTTTAGATCCATAACAGGGGCCCATGGGAAGGGAAGATGGTTTCTATTCCATAAGTCCTTGTCCTGTCCCATTAGCCAATCCATTTTTATGAAGCTTCATGGTATTGACAATGAGCGAAAACATATGTTTATTTGATTATGTCACAACTCAGATAACAATTATTTCTTGAGCACATGATATTAACCTTTGTAAAAGTTAAGTTCCCCTTACTTCCCTTTTTTCTTCCCTCCCTCCCTCCCTCCCTTCCTCCCTTCCTTCTTTCCTCTCTTTATGATAGTGAATGGCATGCAGCTCTTGCTTTGCCTCTAACTCTCTGTCCCAAACCACTGGCAGGCGACAAAGTGGGGAGAGTATGGCGGAATCTTGCCTGTTTACTGCGCACATCTGTACATCTCTAGAATGCTCTTGTGGAGTCTGGGAAAGAAACCAGGTCCCCAGCCCCATGTTACCACTCCCATTAGTGAACACCACCCCTACTCATGCTGAGGGGTCCTCTCTGACTCAAACAGGCCAAACCAGAGCTGTTCTTGCAGAAGTTCTAGGCAAAGTCAAGATCAGGATACAGGGTGAGGACGGGTGCATAGTAACAATCTAGAACTGACTTGATCATATTCTATATTCCAGAATGTCTGTGTTTATCTGTGTTTCTTGGCCTAACAAACCCAGTGGCATAACCTTACAATTTCTACTGAGTATTTCAGAAAATGATTGAAAACAACTTGGCAAATGAAGCTGAGTGCCAATTTAATGAACTGAAAGACCTGGTCTCCATAATTGATCACTTGGGAAAAACTTACTGAGTATCTACTATGTGTCAGTCATTGCATGTGGGGTTGGCAGCCCCTGGTCCATGGTACATACCCTTTCCTGACTCTCTTTCTCAAATCCCACAGGCATGCCTATTTCTACCACTATGATAAAGATTTAAATTCTAGTTTAAGAAATAAAAGTTATCATTTATTGAGCATTTATAATCTACCATGTACTATGCCAATTAGCTTGCTATTTAACATACATCACTTCATTTAATCCTCAGATGAAATGAAACCCCTTGAGATAGGTACTTTCATTATTTCCTTTAACACATGCAGAAACTGGGGTGCAGAGAGGTTAAGTAACCTGCCCACAGACAAACAGGTAGGAAGTAATGATACCAAGGTGCGATCCAGGAAATCTGACTTTAGTTTATCCCTATAGCAACCATTTGACTTTCTTGCCTTGAACACCCAACATCAGGGATCCTAGTTTTCTTCAACACTGAAATTATAAGAATCCTGCTTAATCTTAGGGATTCTCATTTTTTTCCAGGTTCTCTTTGAGAGACACATTTCTCACAGAATGCCTCTTTCATGAAGTAACCAGCTATGCCGGTTGCCTCTCCTGTCCCACCTAGAGTCTGCCCCCCATTATGAACCCAGGCCCCTCTCTCACTTCCCTGAAGCACAGCTAAGACCAGACCATTGATTTCACAGGAGATTACTAAAGCCTTTGGAAAACCGAAGGGGATTAAAATGCACACAGGCCGAACCCCTCCACAGATTTCCCACAGCACCTCCTTCCCTGACCTTCAGCAATCCACCGTGTTGAAGGGGCCAACTCATCCCAGGCCTCTGCCCTCGGCCCCCATTCTCCTAAAACCTATAGCAAACAAACCAACCACAGAAATCTTCCCCTAAAAGGAAGCACAATCTGCATCCATGTCTCCATCCCCAAAGAAAGTTTCACACTATTATGCAGAGCCCTGTGGTTTGCAAACATCCCGCATACAAAAGGGTCTCAGTTTCTTTCTGCAGAACCCAATTGCCCTTTCAACAATTGCCTGTGCCCTGCCCCCCACACACCCCTCCCCACTCAGCAGCTGCCCACAAACTAAGATGAATTTAAGCTTGCTATCTCTAGGCTCACAAGGGTCCAGTAGGAAGCTTTAAAAAGGCCATTTCCCCATTTCTAGCCAGAGCTTTAAAACAAAAACAAAATGAGGCCTCAGTTTCGTTCAGGATGCCCAGTTTTATACTCACAAAGTATTTCTCAGTTCTAAAAACCATTTCCCATCTATTATCTTCTTGTACCTGCGAGATACATTATTATGCTTGGGGACAACATCCTGAACCTGCTCATGTCCCTACACCATATTGAAACTAAGTTTGGAGTAAGGCATGGGCCTGACTGTGTTTGCTTGTTTTCCTAGTTTTTTCTTCCTGGATCCTTTTCCTATCCTTGAGTTATTTTTTTCTCCTTACCTTCTCCTCATTTGACTGGGTTTTGGTAACTCATAGGAATCTTATTTTTAAAAACCATGATGCCTCTTTATATTGGGTTTCCAGGAACTCATGAACATTCTTTTGCTAATAAACTTCTTGACCACAACTGGTGCTGTGCAGGTGTGCAGTTTTAAACAATGAACTCGCAGTCCAAAATGGGCTTAAACCAAATCCCACCCAAGCAAGCATAGTTTTTTTTTTTAAGATTTTTATTGAGGAATTGGGGGGATGGGAACAGTGCCGGGGAATTGGGGGGAGGGGAACAGACAAGTTACTGTCGTTTTGTTCTTCAATCTAGTTGTGGAGGACGTTGCTTCACTGTCCCAAGTTGGCATCATCATTGTGCTCTTCCCGAGTGAGGTAGATCAGTCGCTGGCTTCTGGATGGCCACTCACTGCGGCTGCTGGCCGCTCACGCTGGCTGCTGGCTACACACGGTAGCCCATGGCAACCCACTGCCACAGGGGCTACAGCCCACGCCGTCGCCGGCGACTCACGGCAGCCCAGCTCCAGGTTGAGCTGTTGTACAGCATCTTAGCTGTAGAGGGCAGTGTCACTGGCTCTCATATGTGGGATCCGAACCAGGGCCCTCTGGCGTCCCAAGCCAGTTCTTAACCATCGCGCCACTCGGCCAGCCCAAGCAAGCATAGTTTTATACATTGAGACCATTCAGTTGTTTGTCCTCTCTGCTTTGTGTAGACCAAAAAGGCATTTAGAGCCTCAAGCCTGGGTATTTCCTTAAACCACTCTCACACTCTAGGATCACACTTAACAATCACTCTGACTCCTCTCCATCTTTTACCCTGCTTTCAAGGTAAAGAAGGGGGTAAAAGGTGGTGTTGTTGAGGGTGACAAATCATTGCTAATTCATTGATCTGTTTCAAGGCATGTAGTTGGAAAGGCCAGGCTCATCTCATTGCCACGTGCAGGAGAGAATTAAATCTGAAGCCGAATATTAAATCTGATAAAATGGCACATATGAGCCCATCTGTTCATGAGGAAAGACATCGTGAAGATATATTTATGCACCTCAGAAAGTGTATAAATTCTCTCAGGCCAAAAGTAATAGAAAGTATGTGATAAAGATCTCATATTTTTACCCCTTGTACATGGGTCTAGCCTTTAAAAAAAAATCACCAAAACAAAAAACAAAATTTAGCAATAGTTTACTTGATACACTTGACAGTCCTGGATCTATTTATCTATGGGATAGTTTAAAGACAAGGTCAAGTTTTGCCTGATTATTCATATACAGGCTATTGTTTATATTATCTTCATTATGAATCCAATTTTAATGCACTTGTCCATCTCTGAGGAGCCTGTCACATTGTCTAACAGCCTTTGATAGTCCCAGGTCATTGGACACCTCATTTCCAATTTTTGCATTATCCTCCTGTGGCATAGGAAAGACAGCTATAGTCTTTAGGAATGACCAACCTAATAGAAACAGCTCCCAAGGTGTGTGTGTGTGTGTGTGTGTGTGTGTGTGTGTGTGTGTGTGTGTGTATGCCCATGTGTATGAATGAAATTGGTTCTCTTCATCCAATAGCATAACATCTTGGTTTAACGTTACCCATGTAGGAAAACAGGAAAGAAATTAATGGATGAATTTATTATCACAGCCATTATCAAGTAACCACAAACCCAGGTCGTGTTTCACGACCAGCACTAAATCTATACTTGGCAGGGTTTCATCACCAATGGGAAATCTGACAAGCAGGCAGAGAAACCAATAGGATGTTTAAATGTTTTTTGAATTACCCTTTCAATAGTCAAAACCCAGTTTATCTAAAACATAGCAAATCTTATCTTTTGTGCAAACTTGTACTCATGACTTATTTCCCATACACGTGGTAAATTAGCAAAGCATGCTCTAAAGTTGCTGACCTTTAATAAAGATAAATTATTGGGGGATAGGAATGAGCCCTTTTTTGTAAATCCATTCCCGGGTTTCTTCAGGCCTGGAATGCAAATGAGAGTCTCTCACATTTAGATGCAATTGTATGTGAGGGCCCCTAAACAAGAAAATAAATCAAAGAAGGAAGTCTTGTATCTATATATAGAGAGAGAGCCTTGAATTAGCATAAAGTTATATTGATTAGAAAAAGAAAACACATTTTTTTCTATTTTCTAATATATATATATATATATATATATATATAGATAGATAGATAGATAGATAGATAGATAGATAGATATATCTCCATCCCAGTGAAGTCTGACTGAAATATCTTATTATACATTAAGTGAATCCAGTGGGGACTCAGTCTGACTGGAATTCTTGATGGAGTTTTGATAATAAAACCATTGCTAGGGCAGCATTTTGTAATTTTCACGTTGAGTCTTCAAACTTACAAGTCACCTAAAGAAATGACTGCTGTGCTAGTAAAACTCAATGACCAAAGGGCCCCCAAGAGGACTCAGAGCTTAAAATTTGCAAGATTCATTTGCATTAGTTGTTTATTTGAGTTTCATGTCAATTCTCTGATGTAGATGACACAGAATTGTTCTCCATGTTTTACAAGGGCAGAAACTGGCTGACAGAGGGCGAGTGGCTTGTTCCAGACCAACTCTACCAGTGGTGACAGAATCACAGTTAGGACCATGGTCTCTCATCACAGATGTTTCAAACACACAGAGGAGGTCTTTTGCAGTCCAGCAAGAAGGAACAACCATCTGTGTAATTCATTTTGGTATCCCCAGCGTTTAGTCTGGGCTAGGAGTTCAGAAAACAGTTGCTAAATAAGTGAAAGCACCAGCAAATTGCAAAGACGAAAACACAGCAGTACAGCCATGGCATGCTACACTCTTAGGCCTCCCCTCCATCGATAGCAGCATAACCCATCGTCACTTACATGGCTGGGTTAAGGAAAGCATGACCAGCCTGGTGTGTTGTGGACTTTGTGGTAAGACACAGGCCTACTGTTTCTAAACTATTTCCACGGAGTCCAATTCTCAGGCTTCAGGTGTCTGCTCACTCATGTGTACTGTATGTGAACCCACAGTGACTGGATCAAGCTGGAAGCTGTAATACTCATTAGCAGTTACTTCCATAGCATTTGCATTCAGCCAAACAGAAGTGTTAAAACACATTTGCACCTAAGTGACTATGGGTCCATCAGTTAAATGTCAACAGGAAGTATCAGACAGGGATTAACATATTACAAACTCTAAGTAAAAAAAAAATCACTCAGATTTCATGAGACCTCAAGATGGGAGGGACAATAGCTATGCCCTATTCTTATTTATTGCTCAACAAAATGTATATATGTGATCCCATTTCTTGAAAGGGTCACAGGTCCAACCAACACTCTAGAAACTGAACTTGTGTGCAGTAGATCCTACATTTAGCTGGACTTTTCATTATTGATATAGTGCATGTGGCACGATGGAAGTTTGGGGCTCTTTACCCGTGGCTGGTTCCATTTTCATTAGTATATTGCTAACCCCATTACCTCAGGGTGATGCTATTAGGTAATGAACCATAAGATAAAAGTGGGTTGTACAAATAGAGAAAAGTATTCTGGGATGAACTATTCCTATATTTAAATATGAATTGAAACAATTGATCCCTTTTTTTAACTTCTAGACCAGCGGTTCTCAACCTGTGGGTCGTGACCCCTTTGGGGGTCGAATGACCCTTTCACAGGGGTCACCGGGTACTCGTATGTGGGCGTATCTGCATGTGGGCCTGGAGATGGATAGAGGAGCTGTGTCTCAGTTCCCAAGACCTTCGAAAATATGTTTTCCGATGGTCTTAGGCGACCCGTGTGAAAGGTTGAGAACCGCTGCTCTAGACCATAGTCAAATGTTTTTATTTAAGTGCCCTGTAACAAAGATTATTTTAAATAACCTTGTCCTCGCTCAATAATCTAAAGCTTCGGTTGTATGTACCACCCATGCACACTCATGCCCCAAATTCCAGCATGAGCTAAGAATATTATATTATAACTCACATATAAACCTCTCCCTTGCCCACCATTAGACTTTTAAGTCCCAGGCTAAGACTGGGTCTCTGGTTGAGTACAAATTTCAGTGGGATTTGGAAAAATCCTTTAAATAGATTTTTATTGGTTTTTAAGAACAGGGTTATTTTGTGCTAATAATGGGCATACATTAGGCTTTAGATAATTGCTTTATGTAACTTAGAGTTTTGACTTTCAGCTAAATAAACACTCTATGTGTTCACAGGTGTATTGTCCTCAAGGGCACTCCGCTTTTAAGGGTGGCAGCTGTTGCCAAGGTGTTGCTGATACAGTTCTGCATATAATTTATTGGAAACAGGTGCTGGCTCATGATGAAGATAGACAGGAAACTAAAGCAGACAACATGTTTAACCACCATTTAAAAAGTTCAGGTTCAGAGAGACAATGTGTCTGAGATGTTTGGGGGATGTTGCCAGCATCCCAGCGCAAGTTTAAAAGCTCCTGCAGATCAGCATAAGGAAGAAATTGTACACGAATTTCAAGCAGCCCAGCCTAATGAGTGCCTGATGCTATGCTGCCAGGTTTAATTGATTGCATGAAAAAAAAAATGGTAGTTTGTGTAAGGCTAGCAAAAATTTATAAAATACTTTCCTGAGCTAATTGTTAAAAATTACTTTCAAATGAGGTAATAGCTGTTAGTTTTCAATGATCTGGACAGTGGATTAGGCCAATCTGTGTTTTCTTTATGCTCAGAGTGTTGGCTTTGGATTCTGTCTGTGGACTCTTCAATTGTGGGAAGAGCCCAAGATGAGTGGCCACAGGACCCTGTGCATGTTAGGGCAATGAGGCAAGAGACAGAACCTGGAAACACAAGGACTGACATTTGCCCTCTCCCTTTGGATATTACTCTGCTCGGAAGCCGTTCAGCAGATTTGGGACTGGCTATCAAGTTCAGTGTCTCGTAGCCCCATGGAGAAGCGGAAATGGCCTAGTTTCTTGGCACTGCCAGAGGACTTTGGCCCAGTTAAAGAAGAGGGGACATATCAACTCATGCTCTGTTAGACATCACCCCTGTGAAGAGGCGTTTGTCTATTTTCCCCACTAATCTCCAGTCTAATCAGCATGCCATGTGATACACATGTCCATAAATATGCGTACTAAATACAGCTGAAAAAGAAGTTGTTAAGAGTGCGTGCACAGTTTTTCAACCTCAAAACCCTAAATATCTTGGCCATTTACATGTTTAAAAAATACCCACAGGCATTAGACCACATTACGGACTAATGGCCTGCCAAATTTCATTTTTTAGGGGAAAGAAAAAAAAAAAGCAACTGAAACAACAAAATTTGGTTAAAAACGTTTTTGACCCCCAGGCTCAGACCCTGTATGTCAAAAATGTTGACAAAACTCTATACCAGCACCAGCGGGCATGCACAGTTTAATATCTGCTTTATGTGAAAAATCACTGACAATTTAATGCTTGCATTAATTTGAAAGAATTTTATGCAGTAGGTAGAAACCTTTACATTACCATTCCTAATCTCTACCAGCCGGCTTGCTCCCTTCTCAGAGAGAAAGTGACTGACAGGGCTGAAAAAACCAAATTTGCTGAAGTGCCCATGCAGCTGCTTTTATCACCTTTCCAACAGCCCCATCCCGACTGAAATGCAGGAATTCAGTTTGCATGCTTCTCAGAGCCTTCAACGGAGGTTTAGCATAGGAAAGCAAATAGCTGATGTAAAAATAAACCTTTTATTCAAAAAAAAAACTTTATAAGGCCCCTTTATTTGGAGGGAGAGTCACTCAAATAAATACACCTTAACAAACTTATATAATGAATAATAATATATACTGTAGCAAGTGATGAAATGGAATCCCACAAAACAAGTGCTGAAATCTGATGATTGATTATCAAACCTATAGGATAAATAAACCTTCTCCAATTAATAGCTAGTCTTGGGGATGAGTTTCTATAGAAATGCCCCACAAGAAAAAGCACCAGTCACAGAGGTCCAGGGAGAGTCAAATTCTGAAGTTAGCAGAACTGGGCTTACACACGGCGCTCTTTCCAGTGTAGTTATGAGCTTGAAGGTCATAGTGAGATGAGTCCAACCCACTGATGGAGGAATATGCTTTCTCCATCTGAGCTAATGAATTATCCGGGCCATTTGGGACCCATGTGCCTAAGTATGAGAAGAAGCTATTTTTAATTTATTAAAAAGGGAATTGAGAACTAACTGGGTTTCGCTGAGTGTGCTTCTTGCCAACAAAGCAATGAAAGCACCCATTCAGAGATTT
Organism: Hipposideros armiger; assembly: GCF_001890085.2. Lineage (NCBI taxonomy): Eukaryota > Metazoa > Chordata > Mammalia > Chiroptera > Hipposideridae > Hipposideros > Hipposideros armiger. Next base: position 471,401 of record NW_017731570.1, on the reverse strand, counting down.
TTATTCTCTAGCTTTGGTTTTCTAGCTTTGCATCCTTATTCTTCTCTCTTAGTTGATGCGGATAGCCCAGTCAAAAGCTTCTTATTGATTTTGGAAGGGAGCTGACTTCATGTCTGTAACCAGCCATGCTCTGATGTGTCAGCAGCAGAGTTATGGGGAATAACAACTAATGCGAAATCCCAGATGGCCAGCTGCATGCCTACAACTCTCCCTCCACATCATTCAGCAGGGTCTTCATTTTGAAGCGATGGAAGAAATGTCTATCCAGGGGTTCCATGAATGCTGCTTTGTGACTGTGCTTTATCCCTGATCTTGAAATAGAGAAGTTTCCACTGAAAAAACCATATACGTTAGGCTAGTATTGTGGACATCAGGGAGAATAACTTTATATATCTGTTGGTCCATTGGACCATCATCCATCCATCCGTCCATCCATCCATCCATCCAACCTAATTTTGTCCTGTCTGTTTGGTTTCTTCTTATAAGGACACCCCTAAGTCTATTCTCCTTCAGGGTGGTTACTAAGTATGTCTTTTTTATTTTGATGCTTTGACATCTTGGAGCCTTATTGATGCTGGAAGGGACTGCCCTCCCAGGGTAGGTAATTCCTAGATAGAGCAAACAACTCACCAGGTAGCATACCTTTAATGTCCCAGAGCCCACCCAACTTATTCAAACCAGCCAATCCAAAACCTGTTTAGCCTGCCTGCCCTGCTTTGCCCATGCCTTCTCCCAAGAATGCCCATAAAGTTTGTTGCCCACATTTCCCCCTCACTCTCTCTGCTCCTGACTGACCCTGGTGCTTCCCGATGTGGCCCTGCATGGTGTGGCATGTCCCCTCCTTGGGAACTGTGAGGAACAAACTATCTTTCCAATGGCCGTTGCCTCCTGATCTGTTGGTTTCATCATACCTGAATATTAATAAAACCTTCAAACAGGTGGAATAAATAAATACACCTTCCTTCAGAGCCTCAAAGAAGTTGTGGTAGAATGGAAGGAGCCCTGAGATTGGAGGTCAAGGCACCGAGTCCTGGCTACACCATGTGCATAACTGAGTGGTTTTGGCTGAGCCACTTGACTTTGCCAAGGTTCAGTTTCCACTTCCACCAACATGGACAATTCCCATTTTGCTGGATTTTTATAGAGCTCATATAGGTTTGCATAAATGGAAGCCCAAGCATGGAATAGAAACAGAATTGAATCTGATAAGTATTCCTTAAGTATCTTGTCCTTCCTTGCTCAAGTTTTATAAACCCCACCTCAGGACACTCTTCTTGTGTGTGATCTGCATTTTGATGGTGAGGACCACAGGGAAGCTGATTTTCATGCTCTGCATGAGTTATAGAGTAGAGAGGTTAGTGGTTGAGAGCACATAGGGTGGAGTCAGATTTCTTGGGATGACTGTACCACTCACTAACTGTGTGGCCATAAAAAAGCTACTATCCTTCTCTGTGCCTTGGTTTCCTGATGTGTAAAACAGGGATAATTTCCTAGGGTTATTTCGCAGGTAAAATGAGAAACACATAAAAAGTAGTGGGTGTTCTGTGAATGGAAGCCAGAAAAAATAGGAGCAGGTAACGGGTAGTAACAATATTACAGGTAGAAGTGCTAGCAGACTTCTCATGACTATAAATCTCAAAGCACCATTGCAATACCTTCCTACTGTTGCCAAGATGCCATTTCTCTGGTCAACTGCCTTCTAGAGAGTGGAGCTGCTGGGTTAACCCACTACCTTAGACTTAGAGATGACACACCTTTTAGATAAATTTCGAACAAGAACTCGCACATTAGGTGTTGATAGAACTTCAAACCTAAACGATTTTACTGTTAAGAATGAGATTTTTAAAACCAGTACCAAGTCCTGCAGCTATATGAGATGACTACACTGGGACATCTGAATGGGACGTAAGCAACCTGCTATTTGATCTGATTTCAACTGAGGCCACTTTGGGCCACCAGACTTAATTGTCCTCCCGTTTGATATGAAACATGTAATTATGAGAGTGGGGCTTCTTCTCGCTAGTCTGCTGCTTATTTCTTTTTTCCCTCAAGAAACTTTCTCTTGGTGGATATTTTTAAAGTATTCTGGGCAATAAATAGTTCTGATAAATACTAGACTAATAACCAACAGATAAATGATTGAAATGTGTAAACGCTGATGTAACAGAAGTACATGAACTTCAGAATCAATTTGACCTGCATTTGAATTTAAACTCTAGTGCTTGCGCATGACACTTGCCATCTCTGAGCCTTGTTCACTCGTCAATAGAATGAGTGACAAACTGAGCTCACAGGGTTATAAGCCCTGGCTCTATGACAATGAATACTTACAGAGAATTTATCACGAGCCAGGCACTGTAGGAATTCATTTTAGCCTAAGCAACAACCCTACAAGGTGGTTATTATTATCATCACAGTTTATAAATGAAGACCCTGAGGCGCAGAGAGAGGAGGTGCTAGCTGGAGCCAGGATTTGAACCCAGGAAGCCTAATCTGGAGACTGTCCTTAACTACTCAATTATGTGGTCTCCTAACAATGTTTCCTCAGAGTGGTCAACACACATTTTTCTTGATTTCAGGTTGCTTTGGGGCCTCTGGGACAAGGAGTGTCAAGACCTCTCCTATCTTATCCCATCACTTTTCTCTTACAGCTCCACTGCCCACCCACCCTCACTGCCAAACTCCTTCTAGCACCGGCTCATATCTCTGAAAACACAATGCTCCCTCTGCTTCCAAATTCAGTCTTCAGGAGCTGGTGGAAATGGGGGAGTTCGAAAGGCCAGGGAGGGGGCCGAGCTGCCTAGAGAAGGGGCCCAGGGAAACTTGGAAGCAAGGCCGGAATGAGTCAATCAGTCAGCAAGTATTTATTTAGTGCTAGGCAGCTTGGGGGATACAGAGAAATTATAAGACGCCATCCGGTCCCTGGCCGGATTTCTGGCCGAGTTCCCTACATAAGAACCAGGTCCGGATTTGGGGCCTGCCCAGCCTGTGGAAGGCTGCCATGTCCTGGGAGTCTGGCTGCCCTGAGGAGCAGCAGTGGGTGGTGGATAAGAACAGGAGCTGAGAACCGATGGGCCAAGTCTCTTTCCCAGCAGTGCTGCACACCACGAGCAAGTCATGCCACCGTTCTGGACCTCAGTTTCCACAGATGTAAAATGGGAATAATATCAATCCTTGCCCAGTCAGGGTGTGGCAAAGTACTGATAAGTTGGTACATGGAAAGTGTTTAGCCCAGTTCAGAGCACATAGTATGCTCAACAAATAGGAGTTCTTATTAGGAGGCACTGATTGCATTAGGCAGTAAAAGGAGGTGTGCTCTGGAAGCCCTGTGTCCTGCCTCACATCCTTGTGACAGCCTTGTGACAGTCATTGCTATGGCAGCCTCTCAGCCCAAGTGTACCTGAGAGAGCTTCTCTCACATTCTGCCCTGGGGCTCCTCTGACAAGGCGGGGTAGTAGGAGAATTCCTGCAAGCATCCTTTGTGGCCCTGAGAGTGAGAGAGAGTTAACACCTTTGAGAGTCCTTGACCAGCATGGGACCGACCTGGTGGAGAAATGCTCGCCATTTCTGTCCTTCAGGTGGACAATTCTGAGGTGATTCTACATGGTTCCTCCAAAGGTCTGGCTACGCGGGATCACGCCCCGCTGTGGAGGCCAGCTTAAACATACCTGCATATTTGCTTTCCCTCCACTTGTGTTGCACTGTCTCCACTCTTTCTTGCTGCCTCCAAGGATGCTCTGGAATGAACCACCTTGTCTCGACTCTGATTTATTTGGGAGGAAGGTGCAAAGACATGGTGTAGTGTAATGGCCAACAGTTGTGTCAGACTTGGGTTGGACCCCTGGCTCCCTCTGGCAAAAGCTTTGTCAAGGAAACCAAATGTCTCTGATCCTGTGTTTCATCATCAGTAAAATGGGGAAATGTATGGTATTGGCTTTGTGCATTTGTTTTGAAGATTGGAGGAAATAATGCATAGAAAGCGCTTAGCCTATGTCGGGTGCAGAGAGCTGGGTTCTCCAGGAGCAGAACCTGAGACCAAGATCATGGGAAAGTGATTTATTGGGAGCCAACTCCAGAAAAAGCCAGAGGAGCAGGAGGGGAAGGAAGCTGAGCGAGGATATCAAGCCAAGTTACGCCAAGGAAAATTTTGGCTGAATTTCCCGGGGAGCTCTGGAGACAATGCAGACATTCCTCAGAGGAAAGCAGCATCTTAATGCAGTCAGGAAAACGCATACTGTAGTAGGATGAGGGCAGCTGCCAACAAAGAGACTCAGGTGCAGGCTGCTGGGAGTGCAGGCGCAGGAGGAGCTGTGTGCAAGAAAGCGATAAAGGAAGGAAATAATGGGATCCAAGGAAACATGGCAGGTGCTGACGGCGTCAGCCACAGCATACTAATGCTGGTGTTGTTATAGTTACTATAATTTTGTTCTTTAAAAAAAGCCTTCTGGGATAATAGAAAAGCCAGGCTTTAGAGCATGCAAAACAACAGTTTCCCCCACTTCCTCGAGCTTCTCCTTCCTGGACCTCATCTTCGCTAAAGTTCACACAGTGATAGCCTCTCCTCTGAAATACCAGCCTCCTGCCATGAGCCTTCTGCCATTTGTCAACAGTAGCTCCAAGATTTCTCATTTTTCAAGGGCCACCAGGAGGGCTTCCTCGAGATGCCCTGAGGATGAAGCAGTTACGCCTTCTCTGTCTCTCTGAAGCTTCACACACTCGAGATTCTCTGGTGGAGACTGGACTTGGTGGCAGGGGGATGGGGGGGCGGTGACAAGAGGTGCAGTGGCGAGACTAGGTTGGGGCTGGAGGAAGTCGGAGTCTTCCACGGGAGATGTGATAGTGGTCTCAACACAAGAAGAGATGGGAGGTATAGTCAAGTGGGTGGGTTTGAAAATTATTCCTCAATTGGCTGGATATGAGAAGGTGAGACAGACAGAAGGTACTGTGGGGCTGCCTGGCTATATTTTCCACTTGGGCAGATGAATAGATGGTAGTGACATTCACGGGGATGGGAACCCGAGGAGAAGCAGTATGAGTGGTGACAGACAAGGCCAGTTTGGGGCCCCCTTTTTTTTAAATGTATGAGGGACAGGCAAATAAAACTGTTGTTAGGTAGATGATTCTGTAGGTCTGCAGCTCAGGGAAGGCAAGTTGGTGAAGCTACAGATTAGAGTTCTTCCAAAAAGAGGCTAAGCTAGGACCTACCATCATGGAGGAGCAAACTGGGGTGTGGCCTGACCCACTGTGGGACTTGGGGGACGAGCATATATCTACAAGACACCATTGACTTGCCTGTACGTTACGGAGCGCATGGACTTGCTCTCACATCACTCCTTCCAATGTCCTTCCACCATCTTAATGCTCCTGGCAATGGAGTATTCGAAAAATATTGTTGACAAGGCATCCCTTTGGGAGAATGTGCTCAGGGCAGGGGGGTGATACTGCTCTGATGCGCCCCACCTTCTCCCACCCCATCTGTTTCCCTGACACTTCCGGGGTGAATGGTCTTTCTTGGGTCTCTCTGGCAGAGAGCTCAAGCACGGCTTCTTCCCCATACCATCACGTAGTAGTAAGCTGCTTCAAACTCCTTAGGCTCTTTCTCTCTCTCTAGGTCTGGTTAACTCCTTTTGCTACTCTCATAGAGCTCTATTATTTAAAATCATTGATCTCAGCTCATAATTATACTTCCCTTCACCTCATTATGTGACCATCTTACCCACTACATGTGAGTCCCTGCTCCTGCTCATTATCATATCCCTAAGGCTTTGCATGGTGCTTTCTGACATAATAGAAATTCAATAAATATTTGTTGAATGAATGAGTCCCCTCCTGCTTCCTTCCCTACTCTCGATAACTTTGGTCCCAAACTGAGAATAAGGATTCTCAACAATATAAATCCTTCTGCTTTCTTATTATTCTAATTAAAATCATACCAAAAGCATCTAGAGCTTCTCTCCCCAGTTTATCCGTTTGATTGTATGTGCTATAGCATTCTCGGTTTCCGGCGTGTTCCCAGGTCCCTGTTGGGCCAGTCTACCTCTCTCCAGGTTGCCTGATGAAGCCCATAGGCTTTCTCAGTAGCTTTGGACACAGATGACTGAAGCCAACCCACCACTCAGCTGTCAGAGCCTGAGAAAACTTTGGACAGAAAACATGGACATTACGGAAGACATTTCCAAGCTTTGCAGACTGTAGGTCCCACCTGGAAAATTTCAAAAAGGTTGGCCACATGGTGTATTCCATATTACATAACCCATGCCCAACACCCCTGCTCATGTTCCCAGTGTCTGCTCTACACACACACACACACACACACACACACACACACACACACACACACACACACACAAAATGTTCAGGACATTTTTACCCCAAAGTATCTGGAGTCCTTATGGAAAACCTTCTCAAAATGTTCATGTTTATGCCCAAATTCAACATGCAAACCTTTTCCTTTCCTTTCCTCTTTGAACACTTGTGTGGGAATAAGATCTGACGCTATCTGAAGATTCCTTTAGTCCTTGGCCTGCCTCATGGCAGGTGGTAATCACTGCTTTAAAAAACATTGAAATTCGTGCAGTAAAAAAGATTTATTAATATTAATTCATTTTATAGTAGGTTATAATGTGAGCTGGAGAACAAACAGTATATTTTCATTCCACTGCTTTACTGCAAACAAGAATGGGGTTGCATGTTGTGGAAAATATTAGCTGGAGATGCTGGTTTGAAAACCAATTTGTTTAGAAAGCTTTGGCTATAACTTGCCAGACACCCTAAATCTGTGGAGAGTCTGTTCTGGGGAGTAAGAATCCTGAGTTTTATAGCTGTCATGTTTTTCATAATCGGCAGCATTATCCAGAGAATTTTAAAAAATATATTCTTAAAATGCAAACCACAAAACGCTAAAGTGTCTGGCATTAAGAAGGATGAGTCCTTCTCAAACTTTCTAGGGCTAGCTGTGGTTTAAAAGGCTGAGTTGCTTGCTAGCTGGTCATTTCTCCACAAGTCCAATGTGGTCTCCATTGTCACCCCATCCCTGAAAGAGTGTTTTCAGAAGTCACTGGAGTGTCGAATTCAATGGCCTCTCCTCATCATCCTTGCAGGATTGAACATCTTCGGCCCTTTCTTCCCTGACTTAATTCCTCTGGTATCAGCAAGGAAAACTCTGAAAGGCTGTGTAACCATAATTAAGGTGACAGTCTCTGGACTTGGTCAGGTCATCGGGGTTCCAAATCTAGCGCTACCCTTTACCAGTTGTGTGATTTTACTTTACCTCAGTGTCCTCATATGTAAAATGGAAGTAACAAAACTACTCAAGAACAATACTACAATGTATATGAAGTACTTGGAACAGCATCTAATGCATAGTAATTGCTTAACTAACACTCTCATTTTCTAATTAATAACATTACAGCATCAAGGGTAAGCCTGAACCTTGAGTGACACTTTTGTCTAGGGTGTATTTTTGAGGGAAAATCTTCCATTTTGGTACCTGAGCCATCAGTTTATCTCCATAGGGTTTATATTTTTGAGTCTTGATTAAGAAATCTTCTCCTATCCCAAGGTCATAAAGATATTGTCTATATCTTCATTAATTTTAAAGCTTTAATTTTTACATTTAGTTCTTATTCTATATAAGGTTTATTTTTATTTGGTGTGAGGTAGCAATTTCATTTTAATTTTCCATATACTGAGGCTGTTTACCAAATAGTCAGTCCTTTCTTCCACTGATTTTTAAAAAAGTATAGTTGACATACAATATATTAGTTTCAGGTGTACAACACAGTGATTCGACATTTATATTCCTTATGATGTGATCACCACAATAAGTCTGGTAACCATCTGTCACCATGGAAAGTTATTACAATTTTCCCTATGCTGTACATTACATCCCATGACTTTTTTTTTTTTTTTAATAACTGAAGGTTTGTACCTCTTATTCCCCTTCACCTTTTTCACCCATTCTTCCACTCCCTCCTTTCTGGCAACCATCAGTTTGTTCTCTGTATCTATGAGCCTGTTTCTGTTTTGTTTTATTTGCTCTTTGTTTTTTGTTTTCTTTTTTAGATTCCACATATAAGTGAAATCATACATTTTTTGTCTTTCTCTGTCTGACTTATTTCACTTACCGTAATACCTTCTAGGTCCATCCATGTAACTAATCCAAAAAGATAAATGCACTCCTAGGTTCACTGCAGCAAATTTACAATAGCCAAGATATGGAAGCATTCTAAGGGCTCATCAATAGATTAATCGACAAAGAAGAAGTGGTATGTCTATATGGAATATTACTTAGCCATAAAAAAGAATGGAATCTCTCCCACTGATTTGCAATTTCATCTCTATAACATGCCAAGTTCCCAGAGGCATCAGGAGTTGATGAGGCTGCTCTAATCTGCTCCCTTGGTCTACTGGTTTGCTCCTATTCTATTGCCATACTGTCTTAGTTATTAATTGCTTTTTAATATGTCTTAATACCTGGCAAGAAGAGTCTCTCTCTTGTCCCTTTCAAAATATTCTTTGCTATCCATGAACCTTTATTCATCCATATGTAGTTTAGAACACATTTCCAAAGAAATATGCTTAAATTTTTTTTACTGAAATTGTATTAATTTTCAGCTTAATTCAGGATGTAGTGATTGATATCATTTAAATGTTAAATTACTCCAGCCTTGGGTGGAGTATTTAAGCAGGTCTTCTTTCATGTCCTAGAATACAATGTAAATTTTTTTCCATAAAGATCCTGTGTAGTCTTTATTAAATTAACTGATAGATAATTCACAGTTTTAGTCATCATTGTAAATTTTCTTACTTTCTAATAGAAATTTGCTTTAGTAGGTTCACACTATTGGTTTTTATAACTTAATCTTGTTTCTGGCAAACTTGCTGAACTCCCTTACAAACTCTAACTGTTTTCCCCTGATTCTATGGGTTTCTATGTAATGGAAATTTGGTCTTGTTCCTTTCCAATCCAATATTTTGGTTATTCATTTTTATCATCTGACTGCTTTTCCAAATATTTGGACTAGCCATTGCTATATTGGTAAATTTTGTTTTGTTCCTGAAATGATTATAAAACTTCATGAAAATGATGTTTTCAATGGATTTTGGTAGATGAACTTTATCAGATTATTCTTAGTTTTCTAAGATTTTTTTCATAAATGAAAGAAAAATTTCCTATATTTCTAGTTGTCTAAGAGTTTTCTTTCCAGAAATAAATCTTGAACTTGATCATTTGCTTTCTTTATTTCTATTGTGAACATGCAGTCTTTTATAATAGCCTATTTTTAATGTGAATTATGTTGCTAGTTTTTCTTATATTGAATCATCTTTCAGTCATTTTAATATACATTTGGGGATAAATAGGTAATATTTCATTTAAGGTTTTTAATCTAAATTCAGAAGTTGACTTATAGTATATATTTTGGACTCAAGTTCTTTTCATCTGGTTTAGCTATTAAAAATATACTAGCCTCATGAAATGAGCTGCCCAGACTGCCCTCATTTTCAACTTTCTAGGACAATATGTTCAAGATAGGAATTGTATATTCCTTACCTTCTCTGTAAAATATTCAGTGTTAGTCATTTAACTTCAAATTGCCATCTTTGTTATTTCTTTGGATTTATTCTGTTGTTCATTTTCTACCATCTGTAGATGACCACTTAGCTTATTTATTTTTCAAACTGCTTTATTTTCAGAATGTATTCATTGCACTCTAGGAACTGTGTTAGCTACATCCAGCAAAGGCTGACATGCGCTGCTTTCATTGTCATTAAGCTGTAAAATTTTCCCTCTTGTTTTCTAGACTATCCAAGGTCTACCTGATAGATTTTTTGTGTTATTTTTGTTCTTAATTTATAGACACGTGGATTTTTATTTTTAACTAACTCAATTTTATTAACTTTAAATTTTATTACATTGAAGTTAGAGAACAGTGTCTGATAGTGAGCCTTAGAAATATATGTATATTTATTTTTGTTTCTAGTATATGATTTCTTTTTATGACTGATCTATTTATTCTAGAAAAAAGTTTGTATTCTATGTCTGGGTGCAAATTTTTATGTAAATTAGGATGCATAACTTTTACATTATTTTATTAATGCTTTCTATATTCTAGTTTATTTTTATTAGATTTAGTACATCTGTTTCTAAGAGCAGTGATTTTAAATTTTTAATAGTGTTTTACTTCTCTCTAATTTATGTTATCTGTTGCTTTGTATTTTGCTCTTATTATGATTGCTTCTGGATGGAATTAGTCTGAATAGAATGTCTGTCTTTATTATCTATGATTTAAAAAAATCTATGTACATTAAATTTCCTTTTGATTCTTACTTGTGTAGCACTTTTATTTTCTATCCTTTATTTTCCTTGATTCCCTGCCCTTTTTTATGAAGTGTGTCTTTTTCAAACATTGTATAACTGGGTCTTATTTTCCTTTTCTTTTTGTTTTAATTCAACTTGAGAGTCTCTGTCCTTTGATCACTGTATGATTTATCCATTTATATTTGTTGTAATGTTGAATCTAATATGACATTTTTGTCATTTAACATTATAATTTTTATTTAACATTTTTTATTTTTACTTTTAAGATTTCTCCTCACTTTTCATTAGACAGATTTTTTTAAAGTTACTAATTCTATTTTTATTTTTCTATTGGTTAATCCCAATCTTTTCAGGACTCATACTTTTTTTTTTTGAAACAATGCTTGCATCTTATCAATATTTATATATTCTCCTTTACAAGTGGCTAGTCCCCTGTCATCTCAACTCATATTTTTATAGCACCCCAGTAGAAAACTGCAACAGAACTATCTTATTAATTTTGAGTTTATAGGGTACAATGTTTCCTTTAAACTCATCTAAGTCCACAGAAGAAAATACATTCCTCTTTAAACATCCTTTACAATTTAATCACATATTATTACCTCTGATGAATAAAATTTATGAGAGTAAAGTAAGAAAAAATTGATATAAATTCTTAAAAACAGCTCCTGGATTCCAGTAAATGTTCTCACAACTACTTAATAGTAACAAGCAACTTGTATGATATTTAAAAATACATAATGATGAGCTCAAAGATCCCTTAGGCAACAAATAGTAGAGATATTTCTAGCCTAATGATCTTCTCTGGTCCTACAAAATTATATGTAAAACTATGTGTATGTTTTATGCCACTGGATATACATTGAATCTAAACAACCTATTACAGAGTTGACACAAAGTAGGTACTCAATGCATGCTGGTTGAAGGAAAGGATATTTGAATGAAAAAATAGCTCCAGAGTTTGGATATGGATGATCTAAAAAGATCCCAGGATGCAATTTACATCTCAGCACTGAAAACTACCCATTTTTATTTGGCATCAATAGTTGCCAATGATGGAGATGACAGAGATTCTAACAATCTGACAAGTTTCAAAGCAGCCATGTAAAATGCATCAAAGAGGAATTACAAGCATTCTTGAAACAAATTTTTTAAAAAATAAAATAAAAAGCCGCAGCAAAGACATAGAAAATCTCAGAAAATAAATGAAAGATATAAAGAACTAACAAAATACAATAACTGAAATTAAAATAAAAAACTAAAACATTAAATGGATGGTCTCAATATCAGAATAGAAGGCACAGAGGAAAGAATCAGAAAACTTGATGATAGAACAATAGAAAATATACAATCTGGGCAATAGTGAGAAAATAGACTTAACACAAATAAACAGACACACAAGAACCTGTGGGACTGTAACAAAAGATCTAACATTTGTGACATCAGAGGAGAAGAGGTAGGACTGAAAGAAATAATGACTGATAATTTCCCAAATTTTGCAAAAGACATAAGCCATACAGATTCAAGAAACTGAGTGACTCTCAAAGAGAATAAACCCAAAGAAATCCACAGAAAGACACATCAAACTTCTGAAAACTAAAATTAAAGAAATATTGTGAAAGCAGTAAAAAAGAAACAACACCTTATCTATAAGGAGGAAAATGATTTAAACAACAGCAAATTTCTCATCAGAAACAATGGAGGATATAAGGAAGAGGCACAACATTTTTCAAGTGTTAAAAGAAAAGAATTGTCAACCTGAAGTTGTGTATGCAGCAAAAATACTCCTCAAAGAATAAACAGGAAATCATGACATTTTCATATGAAGGGCAGATGAGAGAATTTGTCACCAGAAGTTCTACCCTAAAGAATGTTTAACGTAAATTGTCTAAACTGAAAGAAAATGATAAAAGAAGAAAACTTAAAGCAGAAAGAAAGAAGAATAAATTACAGAATAAGTAAAAATGTGGAGGAATACAATTAACTTTTCCCTCTCCTCTTGGATTTATGAATTATGCTTGGTAGTAGAAGAAAAAATTCTATCTCCATTTAATATGGTTCTAAATGTATATATAAGAAATATTGAAAACAACCATGTTATATTAAGACAATTATAAACAGGGGAGGTAAAGAGGAGTAAAGTTCTATATTTCACTAGAACTGGTAAAATATCAAAACCAGCGGACTGTAATAAGGTATATATATATATATATAGATAGATAGATAGATAGATAGATAGATAGATAGATATAGATATAGATATATACACACACTATTTTTTAATCTCAGGAAACCATTAAAATGTTATACAAAAAATATACTCAAAAATACTGTAGATAAACCAAAATGGGATTCTAAAAAGAATTCAAGTTCTGATAGAAAGGCACAAAAATGAAAACAGAGAAATAGAAAGCACAGAATAAGGAAAAAACAAAAAATAAAATGGCAGACAAACTCTAAAATAGCAATAATTACTTTAAATATAAGTGGCACATAAGCAGTATTAAGACACAGAGATTGTCAGAGTTGCTTAAAAATCATGACCCAATTATGTATATGCTGGTTACAAGAAACTTACTTCAAACATAATGCTATAAGTAGGTTGGAATTAAAAGGATAGAAAATTTATATCATGAAAACATCAGAAGCATATTAATATTAAATATTAACATATTATATTACTGACATATTAATATATTAATATTGGATATTATTGATATATTAACAATATATTAATATTGCATAAGGGAACATTACATAATGATTAAAGGGCTGATCCACCAAGAAGATATAGGGATCCTAAATGTGCATGCACCAAATAATAGAACTGCAATATGTGAGCAAAAAAATGATAAAACTGAAAGGAAAAATAGCAAAATCCACAATTACAGTTGGAGGCTTCAACATCCACCTCTCAGCAATTAACAGGACACTAGGCCAAAAATCAACATCTTATTGGATGAAATAATATGTAATCAACATTTATAGAACACTCCATCCATGAACAGCAGAATGCACATTCTTCTGAGGTACCCAGGGGATATATACCAAGACACACCATATTCTGGGGTATAAAACACGCCTCAACAAATTTTAAAGAATTGAAATCATGCATAATTTATTCTCTGGCCACAATGGAATAAAATCAGTAACAGAAAGATAGCAGGAAAATCTCCAAACACTTGGAAAGTAAACAATATACTTTTAAATAATCCATCAATCAAAAATAGATCTCAAGGGAAATTAAAACAAAACAAAATTTGTGTTACACAGCTAAAGCAGTGTTTTGAGACAAATTTATAGCACTAAATGTTTACTTTAGAAAAAAAAGGGAAAGTATCAAATCAACAATTTCACCTTCCACCTCAATAACCTAGGAAAAGAAGAGCCAAATAAACCCAAAGCAAGCAGGAAGACAGAAATAATATAGATAGAGTAGAAATCTAAAAACTAAAAAAACAAAACAAACAAACAAAACACTGATGAAAGAAATCAAAGACTGAAATAAATGTTCCTGGGTTGGAAGACGCTAGATGGTAAAAATGTCAATTTTCTCTAAATTTATGTACAGGTTTAATGCAATTACTGTCAAAATCTCAATAAGAGGGCTGGCCGAGTGGCTCAGTTGGTTAAGAGCTCGCTCAAGAGTTTGAGCTCTGAGAAACAGTGGTTTGAGTCCCAGCCCGAGCTGAGCAGCCACTGAGCTGCCAACAGGTGGCAGGATGGCTCAGCTAAAA
>NW_017731570.1:452269-455323 GCF_001890085.2 Hipposideros armiger | reverse complement strand
AAAGTAGCAACGAAAATAATTTTATGGTTGGGGGTCACCACAACATGAGGAACTGTATTAAGGGGTCGCGGCATTAGGAAGGTTGAGAACCGCTGCTATAGAGTGAAGAACCTTTAGCAACATTTGTATAAAAGGGCTATTTGTGACTGCAAGAAGCAGACTGCATACAACATGCTGTATCTTCCTTGGGTCCCTAGCCTGCCTGCCTCCTAAAGTTAGCCTTGTCATAGAGCCATGGATTTCATAGCACTTCATTGTTTCAAACTCATTTGGTTATAAATGTGAGACTCGTTTCATGCAGGGCTTTTATTGAAATTTTGCTCCTGGGCACCTGGCCATTTATAGGTCACTGGCATCTCTGAGTTTCCTGCCTTTACATATATGATCACGTAGCTCTTCCGGCAGGAAAACCATTGGCTGTGAGATCTGGTGGGCAGATTTCCTCAGCTATTGCAGGACAGTTTGGGTGCCTGCAAGTGAAAGCTAGCTTCTGCGGGCTAGGAAGATCGGAACGAGATTTTCAACTTATTCATATGTTACTATTTATAATCAACATGGTGTTTATAAAACTAAATAGGTTCACCAAAGCACCTACCTTTCATCCCAGTGCATTAGTAGAACAATTACTTACATTTGTCTAAAGTTTGATATTTAATTACAAAAAGGAATATATATATATATATATATATAGATACTGTATGTGACATACTAATATATATAGTTTAATTTATATTATTATGCATTGATGCAATACCTATATGTTCTTATAAAGCCAAGCTGAGGTATAACTTATAATAAATGCTGTACCTTGACCTTATTATCAGCATAATTTGTCTATATTGTTAGAAAACCTTATATGTCAGAAGGCGTATGTAACAAAGGGAGGGGGAGAAGATTTATATGCTCTCCAACAAATCATACTCACATAATTTCTTGGAGGCCCCTTGACCTCTGCAGACCTATATGTGATCTATCTGTCCCCTGTCCACCAAGCATGTGGTCACTGGCAGTGCGCGGGGTCTACACTTGGGGTTGATGTTGATTAATGAAGAGTTGACTCGGGTTCCATGTGTGACCTGACTGACACTGAGATCTTGGGTTTCTGAAATTGTTGAGATGCAGTAGGGATGTTGGTGGGTGTGGAGAGAAGTGTCTATCAGTTCCAAGACGTGTTCTGTCGCTATGTGGGAGTTGTTAATTCACGTTTGGCAGATTGTGTTGTCTGGAGGGTATGCCTTCATGGAGGTAGGATGATTCCTGAGTGCTGCTGATGGTGGAGCTTGCTGAAGTGTTTTAGGGAATAAGGAATGAATCTGAGGCCCAAGTAGCCGGGGACGAGTCCTTTCTCCACACTGCCTCCACTGCACCACTGGGTCGCCCAGGGAATGATGACAGAGGGAACATCAGGGATAGCCTCGCTGGCCTGGACCCTGGTGACCTAATAATAAGGGGCACACTCACACAGTACTTGACAGAGACCCCTCCTTGAGATGGTCTCAGTCAGACGATTTTGTGAACACATGAGAGACAGTAATTGATGAAACTTGAAAATAAACCATCAGGGTACTTTGGAGGGGCAGAACCGGCAGCCAGCCATCATGCCACTTGGAGTCAGGATCATGGTCACTTGGGAGTTAAACACACATATGACCCCATTTACCATTGCTGGCTGATGAGTCCTGATGATTTGGTATATGGCTACATCTAGGTTTATTATTTTTTAGTAGCTACAATATTTCCAGAAGTTTGCAAGCAATAACTCCAATCCTTGCAAAAGCCTTGCAGGACAGATGTTGTCCCCATTTTACATATAGGACCATCGAAGCTCAGTGTGTTTCAGTGGTTTGCACGAGGTTAAGCCAATTGGTTAATTGGCAGACCTGCCCATTTTCAAAGGCTAGGCTGCATTTCTTTACTCACTCTACACAAGATTTCCGTTTACAGGCTTGATTCCAAAGAACACAGGAATCCTGAGGATGGATGGGTATGCCACACCTCGAATCCCACTTAGAAGTTCACCTGGGGGATGGCTTTGAATCAGGCTGGCCAGTCTCCATACCTCATCCTGCAGCAATAAGGAAAGGAGCATTTCCATGGAGTGAGGCAGAAGGAGTTGCCAAAGGGCGGTGATATTGTGGGTGGACAAACCCACACCTGCCCACTATATGTACCTACCTGAGGGAAAGTGGCATACACATTGGGGGTGGGAAGGTCACATGGGGGAGGAAGGTTGCATTGTGCCCAATCAGAAGCCTCTGGAGGGTTGCCTTGCCAGTGATTCATTGCAGTTATCTCCAGAGTGTGAGCCCCTGAGATGGAGGTCACCTCCTCCTTGAGGGGAACAGATAACAAACTTGTTTCTCCCCAGACCTGACACCGGAGACTAATCTCAGCTGACCACCCCTTCCTTCCCTTGACCTGGAAAACAGTTCTCATTGATGGATATTGGGATTGCCAATTCCAAGGGCACTGATTCTAATTTGCCTTGTCAGGTCAACCCAGGCTGACTTCTTTGTACAAGAGCTGCTTAGAAAATTGATTTCTTCAAATAATTATATAGCAAGCATTGGCCATTCCCTTCAAAGAATGATATCATAACAGAAAAGAAGTTGGAGAATGGAGAATCTACATCATTTTTGCTCCCCCTGTTGCTGGCAGTAAGAGATAGACATTAGGCGGGGGTGACATGCAGAGTGTATCGCCAACATAGAAGTGGCAAAATTCATTTAGCTTGAAACAAACGGTTACCATTTATAATTAAACTTTCAAAGGGTTGTCCGCTGATTGAAAAACATTATCCACTGCTCTTGTTTCCAGTTGTATTTAGAGCTGATTGGCTAATTTAGGGGCAATCTGCCTTTGATATTTGAGTCCATCGTTCACTTTAACTTGAAACAGAAGAGGAAGTTGGGCTGGTGATGTGCTAATTCTTGTTTGTGATTTACCCCCGAGGAACTATAAGAAACCTGCAACTTATTGTACGTTATGAACTGAAACTGGAGACAGCCACATCTGGTTTGGTGGATCCCTCTCCTCCCCCTTTAAAAATAAAGC
>NW_017731570.1:445693-451494 GCF_001890085.2 Hipposideros armiger | reverse complement strand
CTCTCCTATTTCTCTGCTATTTACATTGATCCATTACATTAGATTACTTGCTGTACGTAAAGGATAGTGTCAAGGCAGAGAAAACCTATTTCAGAGTTTGAAAGCACATGCTCTTCTAATAGCATATACTTGTCCACTAGGTATCCGAGAAAACCTTTCAATTTCATAAAAGCAGACTTAATAAAATGCGTAACTACCCTGTCCATGTCAGACCACACAGATCATAATGTATATGGTGGCCAGCTGTTTTTTTTTTAAGTCACCTGAAGTCCTTTTTGGAAATAAGGATGTCAATTAAAGAAGTCACCAAATAAACAAAGGGAGATGGACAGTTGTTTTAGATCAGTACAGTGCTGCCATCAAAGATGGAGAGTTGTACATGGAAGGATCAGGGTCAGGAACATTCTGGATTAGCTTTCAGTTTGGCAGAGAGAAGAGCCCAGTGCTGCCACACGAGGTGCTCCGTAAGGGCCATATGTTTTAAAGAATCAAGATTAATGCAAAAACATCCATGATGAGCAAAAATACCAACATTTTAAATAAAGACGGGGTCAGCTATACATGGAAGCTTTTGGAAGCCCCCAGCTGCATACTTGGGACTCTTGGGAACATAGATGAGGCACCAGAGAGGCTGGCGGTGCAGAGGGAGAAGTCTGGCGTGGGAGGCTTGCGTTCTGGGTCCCAGTCCCGCCTTCTGCTTCCCCTCTCAGAAGCACTGGGTGTGATCCAACCTTTTCCTGCCTCATGAACAGGATATTTCTAAGCAGTGAGGGATGAACATATTCTTACCACTGGCAGAGCGTAAAAGTTGGTTGTAGGTGGTCTGCAGATTAATAATTTTTTATTTTATTTTATCGTTTTTCATTTATTTTCATGTATTTAGTTTCATGTACATTAGAAAATCTGAAACTAGCACATGCAGGTATTATTGTTGAGGGCAAGAGTAAGTAAAAAGAGAAAACAAAAGGTGGGTTAAAATAATTTACAAATCAATACCTAGTAACAAAATAGCTGTGAGAAACTCCCAAAGTGTTCTATGATGGAGGCAATGATGGAGGCAGGCTCCCGCAGTCCCACTGCTGTCTTCCTGTCCCAGCTCCCCTCTCTCAAA
Organism: Hipposideros armiger; assembly: GCF_001890085.2. Lineage (NCBI taxonomy): Eukaryota > Metazoa > Chordata > Mammalia > Chiroptera > Hipposideridae > Hipposideros > Hipposideros armiger. Next base: position 450,383 of record NW_017731570.1, on the reverse strand, counting down.
CTGCGTGGCCTCTTGCATCTCACTTAGCCTGGGAAGGTCAGTGTCCTCACGTGTAAAAGGAGCTCCTAAGTGATCACACCTACTCCATGGAGCTGTAAAGATGAAATGAGATAACTGCTCAAGGTCCAGATCTGGCACAAAGTAAGAGCACAACCCATGTGAGCTCTATTATTATCAGTGGACCAACGTATGTATTATTTGATTTTGCTATAGGGAAGATGCTTTGCTGTTACACGGAGAAATAACAATAAAGCTATTTTAATCCCATTCTCTACCACTGAAAATTGAAGTGCATAAATGACAAGCCAAGGCAGTGGGAAAGATGAGAAAAAACATGGGCCTTGGAATCAGAAATGGTTTGATCTTGGCTCCGCCGTTTGTCAGTGCAGTGTGTGTCCTTAGATGAGACAGGTGACTTCTAGCTTCTGTGACTCATTTGGAAATTAAGGAGTTTACCAGTGCCTAAAGGAAAGCTGTGAATATTGCTGATGGAAAATAAGTCACTTCATCTGGTTGGGTTTGGCAAATGCAATTTTCCTCCTTCTCTGCCCTTCCCTCCCTGACCTGTCCCATCCTCCACCCTTCCCTCCCTCCTCCTCCTCTCCCTACCCATCTCCTTTCCTTTCCTCTCCCTGCTCCTTTCCTTTCCTCCCCTCCCCTCCCCTCCTCTCCCCTCCCTTCCCCTCCCCTCCCCTTCCTTTCCTTCTTTAGGTTTTTTTCTTTCCATAACATTCTACAGTGTCTTATCCTAGCCACCTCAATGTCTGGCCTGCTCTGTTTTTTTCACTTGCCTTTGAGATGTTCCTTTGACTTTAATTAAACTCAAGAGCCTGGAAAATGTATTCAGTCCTGTCTTTAAAAAAAATAGACAATTATAATTTCCAGGCCATTTGTTTTCAGCTCCTAGACTCTTTTAAAACTTTCAATGACTATAACCTCTTATTTCATAAACTTTTTTTTTCTCCCTATAGTCAACCAACTTGGCCTCAAGTCAATTATACGTTGATTTTTTTCCCCCTCTCAATGCTAGATATAAAGAGGCTGATCAGAATGAAAAGGATCTAGTGGCAATAAAAATAAACGGCCCCACAAAATTTTGCCCTTCTGAAAATGATTTTTCATTTAAGAGATGCTTTTGACGCTAGCCCAGACCAAAACAAGCAAGGTCAATTTTTTTTGAGAATCACAATGTAGTGAAGCCCGGAGTTTCTCGGGAAAATCTTCCATGATGAGATTTCCAGTTCATATTTCCAGGTGTGGAAAGTGTTTTCCCAGAAGTTTAATGGCTGAGTTAACCGGGTAGGTGCTTTCCTGATTCAAACAGGTAAATAGATTTGTGGACTTCCATCACACATGGGTTTTATTGATTCTACTGTTGTTAGTGACATGGGATTAAGAAGATGTTGAAATGAACTCACTATGCTCAGGTCCTAGAGAGAAAATCCATGACTCACATGGATGAGTCTCAGTGAGTATGCTTGGCTACAGGACTGTCTATCTCCTGGGAACTTTGGAGTTTGGAAAAGAAGCTATTCCTGAAAAGAATGGGGCGAAGCTGTTGATGAAAACTCCAGCCATGATTTAGGAGCATATGAGAAGATGGTGAGGAAATTCTGAGAAACCAAATGGAATTGCAAAGGAAAGAACTTTGTTCAAAGCTTCCTTTGTGTGCCGAGCACACCACAGACAGCATCTCATTTCATTGTCTTAAGAGGTTGCCCAGGAAGGTATTCTCTCTGAGCAACCCCTAGGACAACCATCACCCATTTCACACAGGAGGGAGTTATATACATTTGGTAGGTGGCGATGGCTGGAATTGAGATCAGGGTCTGAAACTTAATAACATGTGCCTTTCTACCATCTCTTGCTGTACATATTGAAAAAAATAATAATTTTTTTTCATTGTGGGGATTTTTTATGGCTACAAGAAATAAAAACAAGAAAAACAGAAACTTATAATTCTATAAAATATTCTAACTGTACTTTGGGTAAAAGTATGTCATAATGGTCAAAAGAAGATATTGTAGACTAACCCAGACCTTGGTTCAGTTCCTGGTTGTTCCACTTAGGAGCCTGTGACCTTGGGTAGGACAGGTGACCCTCATGAAGCTCAGCTTCCTCATACGTGAAAGGAAGTGCTAATGATACCAGCCTCATAGGCATTATTTAACAACACCTTATGGTGGCCCAGAACACAGGCTTTGGAGTGAGACAGCACCAGGTCTGAATTCCACATCTCCCACTTATTCTTTGTGCATTCCTAGGCAGGACATTTAACCTCTTTGATTCTAAATTTTCCTGGTCAGTAAAATGCAGATAATAATATAATGCCTTGAGGGTTGATGTAAAGATTAAATAAAAATATGTTAAATGATGAGCCCAGTTTCATTTCTGGTAGATAATAAATGCTCAGTAAATGGACACTACTATTATTCTGATTTTAAATAAAGATCATTTGCATCATATAAGAAACTCAAATCCTAAGACACAGCTACAATATATTGGTGTTTAACTGAATTTTCCATGATTCTGGGGAATGAAAAGGCAAAGAATACAGTAGAAAAATCACATTTTCTGAGATTTTCTTTTGTGATCCTTTTGGCTTCAAACAAAATATTTTCCAACTCTTCTACTTACAGTCTTAGAAACAGAAGCCATTTATATTAGGCCTCCCAGAAAACCNAAAAAAAAAAAAAAAAATCTCAATAAGATTTTTTTATAGATATAGACAAGATTACTCTAACATTTACATGGAAAGTCCAAGGAGATTAACTGGCCAAAACAATTCTGAACAAGAATAAAATGAAAGGAATTATTCTACCCAAATTCAGGACTTATTATATAGATACAATAATCAAAGCTCTGTGGTATTGGTAGAGAGACAGACACATAGGTCAATGGAACAGACTAGAGAGTCCAGAAATAGACCCACATAAATACAGCTAACTGATTTTTGAGAAACGTGCAAAAAGATTTTAATAATGGAGGGATTGCCTTTTCAACAAATTGTGCCAGAGCAATTGAACATTCATAGGCCAAAAAACAAAAAGCTTTGTTTGATAACTTGGGCTTCATCAAAATTAAAAACTTTCTTTCTGCAAGTTACCCTGTTAGGGGGATGAAAAGAGAAACTACAGACTTGGAGAAAATATTTGCAATTCACATATTCAACATAGGACTAGTATTTAGAATACATTAAAAACACTAAAAAAAACAACAACAATCCAATTAGAAAATAGGCAAAAATATGTTACTAAACAGGATGTACGGAGGCACTTAAACACACGAAAAGATGTTCATTAGCCATCAATAAAATATTATGACACACCTATCAGAATTAGTAAAATACAAAATAGTAACAGTACCAAATGTTTCTGAGGATGTAGAGAAATTGGATCACCATGCATTGCTAGTGGGAATGCAAAATGGTGCAGCCACTCTGGAAAACAGTTTGGCAGTTTCTTAAAAAAACAAACATGCAACTGCCATCAACCCAGCAATTACACTCCGGGGCTTTTTTTATCCCAGAAAAATCAAAACTTATGTTAACATAAAAACCTGTGCATCAGTGTTCATAGTGGCTTTATTCATAATAGCCCCAAGCCAGAAATGACCCACATGTCCCAATGGAATAAACAAATTGTGGTATATCCACACCATAGTAAAAGGAATGCGCTATTGACACGCTCTACAACTTGAACGAATCTCCAGAGAATGTATGTGGTGTGAAAAAAAGCCTATCCCAAAAGGTTACATACTGTGTGGTGCCATTTGTTGAGCGTTAAAGTAGCACAATTACAGCAATGGAGAATAGCTAAGTGGTTGCCAGAGGTTAAGGAAGGGGTGGGGGACAGCAAAAAAAAGGTGGGTGTGGCTAGAAAAGGGCAACATGAGTGATCCTTACAGTAATGTAACTGTTCTACATCTTGACTATCATTTTCAGTACCATGGTTGTAATATTGTACTGTAATTTTGCAAGCCGGCCAAAGGGTATAAGGAATCTCTTTGTATTATTTCTTGCAATTATTGATATATATGAATTGACAGTTATTTCAAAATAAAAGTTAAAACAACCACAAACATCACAACAGCCATTTCTCACCAAACATATTTTAACTCCATTTTGTTTGCTTTGTTTAACCAAATAATTTACTTGAACTGAATTGGATAGCAAGCCCAGTTTCACCCAGGCTTGCTCTGTTTCCCTCCCATCGTTTTCAAGTAAGAGTTACCTAGGCACCTTCACCCTCCCTTGCTCAGTGGGCCTGGTCTGACTTCCTGATAAAGTTTGCCTTAGTCATTTAACACCTCTCCATAATGACTCAGTCGTACCCATTCAAATTAAGGTAATTAAGGAAACAATTGCAATCCCATTTCATCAATTTGAAATGGTGAAGCAGTCATACCACCCTCAACAGAGGTGCAAAACAAGAAACAGAGAAGAAATACCAGTTTAACCAACCAGGGACATAAAGGCCAGTAGAATTAAGAGAAAATGCAAAAACAGTCATAATTCATGACAAACTGAGGTTTGGTAAAATCTCACTGTCTGAGACTCACTATAGAGCAGAGGTGCTCAACCTGTGGGTCGTGACCCCTTTGGGGGTCGAACGACCCTTTCACAGGGGTCGCCTAAGACCATCGGAAAACAAAAAGATATTTACATTACGATTCATAACAGTAGCAAAAT
>NW_017731570.1:398197-436123 GCF_001890085.2 Hipposideros armiger | reverse complement strand
GCATTCCCTCATATCACTCTAAATGAAAATAAACTAGGGGAAATTATTAAATATTGCAATATCACATATGTTGTGTCTAATTTAGAATTCACCATAGACTAAAATCAGTTTACAAAAATACTGTCTGGGTGCCAGGTACTTTCAATGAGATTCCCAACGTGCAAGAAAAACACAATAAACATGTTTTATATTTGAATGCCAAACTTGAAGAGATTACCTTATTAAAAACCCCAATTCCCTTGTTTATATAAATGCCAGCTGTTTATAAAATATCATAGTTCATAAATATTGTTTCCTCTTAGATCATCTCCTATTCGGCCTATGTCTTCAACGTGGTACCAGGAAAAATGTCAGAACTTGCAAAAACACTTTGAATATGAGAATAAAATGTGGGTGTTTTTTTTAAAATCAATGTATAAACTCCTGAGAGCAAGGGAGACGAGCCAAAGAAATGGGCTTGTTTGGTTAGTAGCTTCAAGAGAACAGAAAAATCTTCCAGAGGGGCTCCCAGCTAGGTGAAAAATGGTTGAAAATGGAACCAAAATTTAATTACTTCTCCAGGAGCCAAGCCAGGCCTGGAGGATAAGTGGGAGACAGTCTTTGAATCAGAATACCTATACCAAAGGACCCTCTAGATGTGTGGGCTAGTGTGATCCCCTCCCCTCCTGGAATGTGTTTCCACTTCCTGTGTCTCCTGTCCCTCTCACCCGCTCTCTAATACACCTATGGGGTGTGGAAGTTTTGGCCCCAAGAAGGCAATTGCATAAGAATATGGTCATTCTGGGCCTGTCTCATGAACAACCTCACAATTAAGCCTGATCCTGTCTACCAGAATGGAGAGACATTTTGGAGTACTTTGAACACCATTATAGTCAGTGGTTCTCAAAGTGGGGTCCCTGGACCAGCGAGTATATCATCCAGACATCGGTTAGAAATGCAAACTCTCAGACCTACTGAATCAGACTTAGGTAGCTCCCCCTCCCACCCCCGAAATCTGTGTTCCAACAAGCCCTCCAGGTAATGCTGATGCGCACTGAAATTTAAGACCCAGTGGCCTGGTTCCCTGGGTAACCAGGACTGTTCCTGACGGATCCTATGCTTCCATTTACTGAGTGCTTATTACTTTTTATATGGTATTTTATTTAATTCTTCCTGCAACTTCCGTATTTTTCCCATTTTACAAATGAGGAAATGGACATTCACAGAGATTAAAGAGATGCCTCAAGGTCACTCAGCTAGTAAGCCAGAGGGTCAAGCTTTAAATCTACATCTATTTCATAGCACTCTTTACATGTATGAGGATCCTCAACACTGGAACTCCTGTACCCCAGAAAAATCTGCCTTGTAAAGGGTAACTGCAAGAATAAAGTAAGGTCTGACACAGAACGTCAGATTATAGACTTGGAGGAAATTTTAGAATTCACCCTTGAATTTACGTACAAATTCTCGGCAGCAGTATTCCCCAAGTGTGTTCATGGACCACTAGTTTCACAGAATATTAACAGCCAGTTACACAGAAAAAGAGTTCTAGGGCCAGATAGGTTTGGGAGATGGTGCTTTAAATTTTGCTAAATGAGTTTTTTAGCAGCAGGATTTCTCAGGGCTACTAACATGATCAGGTATGAGGTAATTCTCTAAGGGTCCAGTGTATGTGGCATGTCTTGTTTAGTTAACTATAGAACTGCTTCTCACAAAGCATTTCTTGGATCAAAAGGCCACAGAACAAGATTTTGAAAGCCCTGCGCTACAATATGCTTTGGAGGGCAGGACCCAGGCTACTGCCTGCTTGGAAATTCTCTATGTTGAGTAGAAACCTCCTCCTCAATCGCTTTCTGCCATTGCTACATATTCTTTCTTTGGCAAGATGTACGGACTCTAGTCCCGCCTTCATATCCAAGCTATTTGGAGATAAGAAGACAAGGACTATATTCTCTACTAAGGCTTGTTTTTCCAGGGTTCATTTCCCAGGTCTTCTAGCCATTCTTCAGTGACCCTGTTGCTATTCCCTTTAGGCTGGACTGTTGCAATAACCTCATAGCCAACCTTTCCTTTTCTGATCTCATGCCTCCTCTAATCCTCACAGCAGCCAAAGTAAAGATACAAAAGGATCCTATCCTGTCCCTGCTTAAAACCTTTTCTCGGCTCTTCACTGAACATAGATTAAAATCCAGCTCCCTAAAATGACCTAGAGTCCTCCTTCCTGTCTGAAAGTTTCACAACGCCTTTCTTCCATGAAGCCCTAATTTACGCTTGCCTGTCAGTTCCTCAGATGGCTCTTTCTCACCTCCACACCTCTGTCCTTGCTGTTCCCTGTCTAGAAGGCTCTCCCATCACTTGTTTAGAGGCTGTCTCCCACTGACCTCGTAGGTTTCAGTTCAAATGTCACCTGCACAGAGGCCCTCCCAGGGGATCAATCTAACGTTAGGGTCCTGTTACACTCTACCTCATCACTTTGTCCTTTCCCCTCACGGCACAGCCCATGCTTCCTAATTCTATATTTGTATCGTCATTGATTTAATGCCTGTATCCCCTTTTCCAAAGTAAAATCTTGCATATCTAATAAAGACCATTGTGCCCGGCATATGGTTGGCTGTCAAGATTTGGTCTACACGTGTTGGTCTCCAGACCCCTCACATCCTCTTTGTCCTTCTGCTCAGGTGTTGGTGTGCTCTGCCTGGGCTAAGTTAAATGAAATTATCACCTCCCATTCCCTGGATATCATACCTCAGTCAGTGTAACCAAAGACCAAGTTAGGTTTTCCAGTGGCTGCCTCCTACCTTGGACTCGAATTAGACTTACATTCAGTCTTCAAACATACCCAGCTCTTTCCATATGCTCTCTTATGTAGTATGACTTGCCCAGGCTAAACTTACGCTATATAAATCCCCAGGCCTCAGCACGGAGCCTCCATTGTGACGTCTGTCATTTACTTCCCTCTTTTTTGAAGCACGAAATCCTGTCTCTTGCCTATCAGAGTCACTGATAACTTATAGGAGAGCGAGGTTGAGGAGTGAGGACTGGGTCCTTGAATTAGTCCCTCAGAGGCCTCCCACTAGGTTGGCACCATCCTTTGGTGATAATTCTTCTTTCAGTTGAGGACTAATGGTGGTGTTTTAGACATTGCATCACCCAGTGAGAGGAGAGCTATTTGAGTAGGCCATATACATAGACTGACATCGATGGTAATCCAGTTTGAACAGAGAAAAAAGCATCCCTCCATTCTCATTGGCACTTTTATTATACCCATTTGGGGTTACATATATCTCCTTTTATTCTGCCTATCTTGGCACATCTCCATGTTCTAGACCTTTCGAACTAAGTGGATATTCTTCTTCCACAAAGTCATTCTTTAATTTAAAATGCTCTCTGCAGTTCCCTTCAGTGTTTACCATAGGGATTGAATTAAGCAGAAGAGGAGGAATATTATATGATGATTAATGATTAAGATTGTGGTCTTTAGATCCAGACAGAAATGGGTTAGAATTCTGGCTTCATCAATCATGAGATGTGACCTCAAGAGTTATTCAACCTCCTTATCAGCCTCAGGATCCTCGCATACAAAATGGACAGTTCAAATGCATGTTTCAGAAATGGGGTGAGGATATCACATCTAACAACTCCCATTGCTAGAGCATCAGATTCTGATTTGAATAAAAACAAGATTCTAAGCCTTTGGACATCAATTTATGGCAATGAGAGCTGTAAATAAAGTATAGGACCTAGTTATGCTGAGTTTATTAATGTAAAACCACCATGAAATCAATGGTTTGCTTGAAGAACTTATGTTCAGTTTACCTTGGATTCAGAAAATATTTCATCTCATTGTGTGTGGGAACAGTAAATATGCACATGAAAGAAAAAAAAATGGGGTGAAGATCTAATTGGCACCATACTTGGCAAGATAAAAGGGGGTTGGAGCTGTCACTGTTTCTTGTTTGTTGTCTGGTCTCTGTTATGTCTTTCTGCCAAAGCTAGCTTCTCTTGGAGAGGAGTGAACAGACATTTTCTGTGGAGGTCTAGATAGTAAATATTTGGGGCCTTATGGACCGTGCAGTTTCTGTTGAAACTGCTCAGTTCTGCCACTGTAGTGTGAAGAAGTCTGAAGACGACACGTAAACTAGTGGGCATGTCTATGTTTCAATAAAACTTTATTCGCAAAAGCGGGTTTTTGCCTGCAGGCTTGCCAAACTCTGTCCTTGGACTTTACTTTTAGTAGCCTATTTGATTGCTTTTGCAAATCCAACTCCTGGTTCCCATGCCACTGACTTTTGGTCTGAAAGGGAGGCAGGGATTTTTGTCATCATGATCAAACAATTTTTACTTTTACTTGATAGATATCTGTACTATTTGTGGGAAACCCTGCAGATAGTACAGGAAGAATGATCCCAGTCAGCCAAGAAAATATCCCTTCTTGAGAAATGCCATGGAAGTGACAAAACCAGATTGGGGAAGGAGGATAGTAACTTGTTCAGTCAGTTGAAATGCAACAAATGCCAAATTAGAAGAGGTTCTGACAAGTAGCAGTTTGTCAAATGTAGCTTGCTGGGTTTCTTGACTGGCTCTAAATTCTCTCCATTTACTAGGATTACATTTGGCTGCTTGTAGCTGAAATGGGACTTTATAGTGGCTGAATCAAATACTGATATAATGGATGCAGCAGCCAGTGGGGTAGGTGGAGCTGGTCAAGGTTTCAAAGATCTTGGCTCTTCCTAGCTTCCTGTCCTGTGATCCTTAGAATGTGATTCTTAACTTCATAGTCACAAGATGGCCGCCATGCCTCCAGGCATCAAGTGCAAATTTCAGGCTTGAAAAAGAAGAAGCAGGAAGCAAAGGCACTGACAGAGTTGTCTGTCCCAGGAGCCTTATGCATGTGGCTACACTTAGCTGCAAGGGAGTCTGGAGAAGTGGGTGTTTTAAATCGGGTACACTGATACATCATACAAATCTGTGATTCTCTTGGTGAGGGGGAAAAGGAGAGTGGATTTGAGGAAAGCAATAGCAATGTTTGTGGCATTCTCCAAACTGGCAAGTCTGCGCTGTATCCTGGCTAAGAGGTGGGCTCTAAAATCAGCTTGACTCAGCCAGGTTTTCTCATTTATGAAGGGGAATCATATTAGTATCTCTCTCATGGGGTTGTTTTTAGGATTAGATAAAATAATCCATGTAAAGTGTCAAACATTATTATTATTACTGCTACCATTCCCCCTGCCACCTTCTTGAGAATTGCATTTTTCTTTAAATTGTCTGATTCTGTAGCAGCACAGCTGCGAACTTACCTCAGAAGGAGATAGTATTGGCACCAATTAACCTCTTACCAGTCATTACTTTCATTATAAAACAATAGGAAATGCTTGAAGGCATTGAATAATTCTGTTTGCAAGGGTCCCAAAGGAACACTTGAAATAGGTTCTAAAAAATGAGTAAGAATTTTCCAGGCAGAAAAGAGGGAGCCAAAAAGAGTATTCTAGGAAAGGGGGACAGCATGTACAAAAGCATGGCGTCAAAAAAGAGCATTACATCACCTAGTGGCAACCGCTTCTAACTGCAGAGGGCTAGTGGACTTTTTCTAAGGGTCCAAAGGCGTGACTAGAGGGTTATTAGGAAATTACAGCATTGTCACTACCAAAGATGACCTTTTTGTGAAAGGTTTATGTTTGTAAAATAAAGATAACCAGAAATTTGAGGCTATCTGTCCAGAAGCTGTTAGGCCACATTTGACTATGTACTTACTATTCCTGTCCTGGAGTCAGTAGTTTACATTCACTATCCCGTTGCACCATTCTGGTAACTTTATGAAGTAAGTGTTATAATCCCCATTTCATGTGTGAGTAAACTGGAGTTCAGGCAGGTTAAACCACTGCCCAAGTTCACTCAAGCAAGAGCATTTGAGCTTCTGCCAGTTCTCGCAACTGCGAATCTGTCATCTCTCTCCAGGCAAGCCACCTACCTACTCTGTCATCATTTTTATATCACCTTTATGCACGAGAAGGTAGCGAGTTTTCTCAAGACTTAGAATTTTAGGGCTAGAAGAGCCTAGAGCTGTGCTGTGCCTAGGGCGCTAACTAAGCACATTAGTCCTGAGCACTTGACTTGGCTGTATGGCTAGTGCAACTGATGAACTGAATGGAAATTTTAATTAATCGTACTTAATTTTAGTTTAAAACTGATACTCAATTCAGATATTGGAAAACTTTTGAGTATGTTTGGAATAACTTGGGTATGGAAATCTGCTTTTCACCCATAAATATTGTGAAATCTAACTATGGATCAAATACGAGTGATAAAAATTTCGCATCTGAAATGGGATGTGCTGTAAGGATAACACCCAGCCTGGATTTTGAAGATATAGTACAAAAGAAATAATGTATAATATGTCATTAATAATTTTTTATGTTGATTCTATGTTGAGATAATATTTTGGATATGTTTGGTTACATAGAATATCTTATTGAAATTAATTTCACGTGTTTCTTTTTTACTTCATAAAATGTGATTACCAGAAAATTTAAAATTCCTTACATAACTCACATTATATTTCTTTTGAGAAGTACCATTGTAGAGAACACATCTCACTTCCCAGGTGAGGAAATTGGCTTCTCAGTCTCAAAGTGAACTTGACCAGTGGACGTGAACAGACCCCATTCATGCCTTTGTTTCAAGTGGCACAACCCTGGGCAAGTCACCGTGCTTCTATGGATCCGTTTCTGAAAATCCGGGTGGAATTTTGTCACACTCCAAGTGTCTATGATCCCATTAAAATCTTCAGTGTTTCAAAGATACTACCCATCATAGGTCTGTATCAAGAGGAAAATTGGAGATTAAGGTGTGATATAGAAAACTGGTAATGAGTTATGTTGCTTTAGTAGTATATAGACTTGATTCAAAAAGTAAATAAATTAATAATTATCTTTATTGGATAAAGTACAAGTATATGTGTGGTTATATACATATATATCCAAAAAATGTATACACATTTTAAGAAAGGGAAAAACTGTATTAAAATTGTAATACTCAATATATACCAATAATAAAAGATGAATACACGTCGTGTTTGACTTCTGCAATTACATATTGCTATCGTAATTCAATTCAACTTTGAAAAATAATACATAGATATAATCTCTTAAAATGTGTATAAAATTTTTTGGCACCCTCAGTATACATACATACACATATCCTTATATATTGCATATACATATATTGCATATACAAGGTACTATTCTCATTTCCATATTTTAGATAAGAAAACTGATTAAATAACTTGCCCATAGTCACTTAGCTAACAAGGGGTAGCATTGAGATTCAGGCTGTAGTCCATTTGATCCTAAAGTTTGCATTGATAGCAACTACTCTGTAACGTCAGTACCCGGAGATCCTGCATGCAATTCCCTTCGAGATTCCCTTTCCTTTAGCATCAGCTATAAACCCACAGACCATAACTGGGTCTGTGCTGAAAGGAGAAGAAATTCTGGGTGTCCTGAACGCTGCACAACAAGGTTCAGGGAACTTGCTTGGAAGTGGGAGGTTTGAATTAGCTTCCCAGACCAAAGGGAGTGCCGCCCATTTGTTAATTTGATTTTGTTTAGGTTACTGAGCCATGATTCATCCTTAATTGCATTGTTTCGAATGACTAAATAGTCTAAGTATTAACCAACTGCTAAGTGGTGGCCCAGCCTTGGTTTAACTAGGACACGTTCAGCTTAGGAGTCATTAAAATCAAAACATTGTTGGCCCTCTGCTGGGTATTAGGTTGTCTGCCCACTGAATGATGGTTCTGGTGCCTGGGGTTGCAGAGCTCCAGCAAAGATTACTGTTTCATGGGTGGGATTTGGGTCCCGGTTCTTTCATTTAGGGTTGAAAATTCCCATAGACAGAATGCCAGAGAACAGGCTAATCTGATTCAACAGATAGATCGTCCTTCTCACTGTGGACCCTTGGAACATACTTCCTTTGCAACAGAAATGTTTTGAAACATTATTAAGCATATTTAGACTTCCAGATTAAAAGTTTTCTTCTCAGAACATATTCAACTGGGCCTCAGATTCCTTATTTATCAGGCAGGAATAAAAAGTCAGCTCTACCTTTTATTCCATTAAGCATTTGAACAGAGAAAATGAGATGATCTCTTATAATGGACTTTGGGCATATTTTTCAAACAGCTTATCAAAATGTAAAAGATTGGTGGAATATTAGTCTTTCCCAGTACATTTGTGGGTGTCATTAGTTTTTTAATATAAGGCATTTCTATGTTTAACTCCATATCATATTTCCAGCCCTATATTTAATATTAATAACTTCAAAATATCCCAGCAACTTGTGAAAGACTATCAGGAACTAAGAAAGGATGGAAAGTTTGGCTCCATTTATGGTTAAGTTTCCAGAAACAAGGGTTAAAGGTGAAAGAGGTTATCACGAGAATGACAGGGCCAGGTCAACGGGCAAGATGGTTTGAGGGTATGACACACCCCAAATCCTATTTGATGCTTCTCACACTTCAGCACACATAAAACCCACCTGGAGAATGTATTAAAACACAGGTTCCTCGGCCCAAACTCAGGAGACAGAGACTACTAGTTCAGTGGGTCTGGGGTGGGGCTGGAGAAAGTCCATCTTTAACCCAGTCCTTGTTGTTGCTGAGGTTGCCAGTCCATAGTCCATACTTTGGACAGGACTGACCTAGGTGAATCCTGCAGATGACCACAGCTACTAGGACCATTCTAACCAGCCTCAGAGCTTTTATCTACCCAGACAGTCGGCTAGTGCCCCCAAGGAACTCCCTTACCCCAGAAAGAGCCAACCCCAAATTCTTCTGTTCCATTCATCCTGAGTGCAATGGCTCCTTGGGTGATCTCCCTGTCTCAGAATGTGCTTGCGACCACACATAAATTTACTTAAAAATAAGCACAGGCACGAACATGCAAGAATCCACTTAACACGAAGACTGACAGATTTTAGAATAATGTCCTTGTCCTTACAAATACCCCCACCCCAGGATGGATTGTAGAGCTTAGAAAGGAAAGCATGGGTGGATATTCACATCTGTGAGGGGGAAAGGGAGAAAGCCTCAAGTCACTCTATCCCTCCTCACAGTCCTTTGCCAGCTTATTGTGACGGGGGATCTGTGAAAGGAGCCCTTTTGACTCCTTCCACATACTGAGCTCCTTAATCAGGCTGGTGTGCTGCAGACACAGGAACATTCTTTAAGGAGGAACATCTGGACAGGGCAAGAAAGGAATCGACCGCAAGCACTGGTGGCCTGCTCCAGCTGTCTACTAGGAATGAAAATGTTCCCTGCAGGAGCATTGGAGTCATGCAAGCATGCTGCAAAATGTTTTACCTTGTATTTGAATATAGGTAAAATGTCCTTAATTGAAATCAACAACAAGAAGACCTGCCACCAACGCACAATGACAATGAAAACTGATTAGGAGTACAGTGACTAGGAGGAGACATTTGTAGTAAATGACAATGATGTTAGGAATATCAGGTTCATGGTTGGTGGAGCATTTGGCTATGGGCTGTTTTAATCCAAATGAGTACTAATATGCATATCTAAATTCATTGACTCTCCGGATTAGCACAGTATTGTATTAACATAATACCGCATTAGCCTAATTTAATACGGAAGTATTAACTCACCGGATTCCTTTCATCATGAGGTATTATTTCTATAGCCATTAGGTATTTTATTGGTCTGGGACAATGCTGTGCCAATTTGCTTCACTCACAAAATACACCCTAATAAACGTGGGCTTCTTTGTTCTAGCTGTGGTTTCAGGGCAGCCGTTGGACAGACATAGAATAAAGTCTTGGTCCCCCACAGATCAAACATCTGTGTCTGCATCACCATCACAGGCTCTTTGGTATAGCTCATGGTCTGTTTGCATACCTTTCTCTCTTGCCCAAGGGGAGTCAGATGGGATGGTTAAGGTCCCCCCAACTCCCAGATTCTAGGATTGAAAACAGCTATAACATGCCTGCTGCATCCCAAGACGGGAGATGATGTCACCCTTTCGGGCTCCCTGGAATCCCCGTGGAACTGGGCTTGCGTCTCACTTAAATGGAAAAGTACAAGCATGACTGAAAAGAAAAATGTTGCCTGGGGTCATGTCAATGTCAAGGCCCTAGAAAAATGCTGAAGGTCAGCAGAGTTTTCCCAGAAGCTTGCTGACCCATTCCCCCAGAGCAAGGCGCTTGGCCTCCTGCCCCCTACCTAAACACAGTGAGTCTGAGACTCGGAGCGGGGCCATGCTGGCCTTGAACGTGAGACATGGCTGCCACTGCAACCCCTGCCTCCTGTCGGCTTTACCTCCCACAGGGAGTCCTGCACATGTCCTCCTTCCAGGCCCTGGCCCTGACCTTGGTCAAACCCTCATTAACTCTTGCCTGGGATTTTGAAGTAGCCTTTCAATTGGATGTCTTTGTTCCAGTGTTTTTTCTTCCAATCCGTTTTCTACTAAGCTACACAATCATCACTTAATAATACAATTCTGAATAAGACACTCTTCTGCTCCAAAGCTATCCATGGCTCCCCATTTCCTGTAAAACCTTTATGGTTTTTTAAGGTCCTGGCTACATAGTCCACCCTCCTCCATCTTCTAGTTCCCTCCAAGTCTCACATATTTTCTTCTTCTGCCTGAGCAAACCCAGAGATCTCTGGGCCTTTGCTCATATTCTGCCATGAATGCTGTCCCTTGTCCTTTTTGGACCACCATTCAAACTTCAAAGCCTAGTTCAGATCCCCTCCATTCCAGAGTATTTCTTTCATGCCACCCATTTAGAATTAGTCACTTTGGGGCACTTACGTTTGGTCTCCTATTCTATGTTTATTTATGTGCCTGTCTGGCCTCCCCAATAGACTCTGCAGTCTAAAGAAAAATGTCCAGTCTGTATCACTTCTCAGTGGACTTGGTACATAAAATGCTCACAGTAAATCTATAGGGGCACAAAGCTCTGTACCTACTCCATAGAAATTATCCACATATGTCTGTCCAATCTTTACCTGTATAGATTTCAGTTACTTCCCATGTTCTTTTGGACATCACCTGCGTTGAGTATTGAGATCATCCATGTAGCACCTGATGGCTGTTTCTAGGTGTTCAACCATTGTTAGGCAGAATCGCTGAGAGGATGAGAGAAAAATTTCTTTTTGTGTAGAGGGTACCTATGGATAAATTCTGTTTAACATGAGATTGGCTTTTGTGGCCACCCTGTATTATTATTTATTATCACAATGTTGACCTTTGACCATACATGAAATATGATAATATTGTGGTGAATACGGAAAGCCTGGTTAATACCCAACGAAACCACCTCAGTTTGAATCATAACTCTGCCAATATTTCCTAGCTGTGTGACTTTGGCCAGTTTACCTTACCTCTATGAGCCTGTTTCCTCACTTTTAAAATGGAACTGTAACAGTACCGCCTTCAAAGGCTTTTCTGAGGAAGAAATGACATAGTGTATGTATAAAACACAGAAGAGGGATTGGTACCTAATTAATGCTCAATAAAAGCCAGCTGTTGTTGCTGTTCTTATTTATTATGGCCATTATTATTACTAATATTTTCCCCTCATTCTAAGCTGCTGCTCCATATATGTATGATTAGCTTAGCATGGATAGTTATAATAATCAATTACAAAGTGTTCAAATAAATGATCCCTAAATAGCTCCATACTGACCATTTGCTAAATATCATGTCACTTAATTTCTAGTCTCTTTATAATCTTTTATAGCTTTACATCTTTGAAAAATCATAAGTTGTTTTCAAATAAAGTTTTTGCCTCTAGAGACTCATTAAAAGTTTTAGGTGATTTTCTGGTCAAGGTGGTGGAGTAGGTAAATGCTGTGATCACTTTCTCTCATGACCACATCAAAATTAGAACTAAAATACAAAAAAAGCATAATTGAGAATCACCTGAAACTGCTGAACCAAAACCTGACAACTATGGACACACAGAAGAAGCCACCTTGAGACTGATTTCACCTGAAAGTACTCCTTCAACAAAGCACTTGCTTAAGACTCTTCATTTCAGGCTCCATCTCTGAGGGATCCAACTTAATGCAAAGTACAGCACTGAATAAATCAGAAGCAGTCTCCATCCACCCTCTGGGAGCTTGAAGGATACTGACAAACGGGAAGCAACATTCCCTCAGGCTACCTCAGTCAGTGGGGGCTCACTGAGGCACACCTGTGGCAATAAGAGAGAGACCTCACAGGAGCACCTGGCAGCAGTGGCCTCACAGAAGTAATGAGCTCCTCATCATCAGAGATACTCAAGCAGAGGCTGGACTGCCACATCTATTGAGATGACTTGTACAGTTGCTACCAACCAATAATATAAGAGAGGAGAGATCCAAGGTGGCGGAGTAGATAAACACTGTGCCTGTGTTCTCCTGTGAACACATTAAAATTACAACTAAATTATAGAACAATCAACCTGGAGAACCATCTGAAATCTAGCTGAACAGAAGTGCTACAACTAAAAATATAAAGAAGACACCACCTTGAGACTAGTAGTAGGGGCAGAGATGTGGAACGGGCCCCACACCTTTGTGTAGAGGCTGAGAATCAGGAGGGATACTTCGGCTGCCTTGGTTCCCCCCAAGGGGCGAGAGACTCCAACCCCCACGCCAGGCTCCCCAGCCTGGCCGTAGTACTGGTGCCAAGAAGCAGAGCCCACACATCTGGCTGGGAAAGACTGAGGATTCCGACCGTTTGGGTGGGCTGGAAGGCTGCAGGGAAACCCAGACATCCTCTTGAACCGTCTGCACACAAACTCACTAGTTCACAGGCACTCACCTTGGGTTCCAGTGGAAGGACGGTGACTATGGGGGCCTTGAAGACATATGGGGTACAGACTGAGGTATGTGGCTTTGAGGGGAGGACTGGAGGACAGTCGGCATTTTCCCAGTTAGGAGTTCATCTTCCTACAGCCAGCAGGCAGGCGCCATCTTTCCTGTGTTGAGCCTCCCCTCTCCCCACTGGCTAAATCTGAATCTGATTGGCCTGTTGAGCTCTGCTGCTCTGCCCTGTTAACTCACTGGGAACCTGCCACTGGAGGCACTTTCTCCGCAAGCAGCCTGCCTCACCCACATTACATTCTTTCTTGGCAAACTATCAGAGTCCCACAGGCCCAAGGGGAGCAGCGACTGGCCTCAGTGTGCTCTCAGACTCACTTCAGATTAAAAGACACACACAGACAGAAAGTAAAGGGATGAAAATGGAAATCCAAAAAAAAAAAAAAGCTGGGGTAGCAATACTTACACCAGACAAAATAGACTTTAAAACAAAGACTATAAGAAGAGACAAAGAAAGACCCAGTAATCCCACTTCAGGGTATTTATCTGAAGAAACCCAAAATGCTACTTCAAGAGGACATATGTATCCATATGTTCATTGCAGCATTGTTTACAATGGCCAAGATGTGGAGGCAGCCTGGGTGTCCGTCAATGGATGAATGGATAAAGAGTAGGTGAAATATATATATATATATATATATATATATATATATATATATATATAGAGAGAGAGAGAGAGAGAGAGAGAGAGAGAGAGAGAGAGGAATATTGATTGCTTGGCCATGGAAGAGGACAGGTTCTTGTCATCTCCAGTGGCATGGATGGACCTAGAAGGTACTGTGCTGAGTGAAGTATATCAGACAGAGGAAGATAGATGCAATGTGACCTCGCTTATATGTGGAATCTAAAGAACAAAATAAACAAACAAATAGAAACAAACTCATAGATACAGAAAACATTTTGAAATTCTTTTTTTTTAGCTGAGCCATCCTGCCACCTGTTGGCAGCTCAGTGGCAGCTCAGCTCAGGCCGGGACTCAAACCGCTGTTGCTCAGAGCTCACACTCTTGAGTGAGCTCTTAACCAACTGAGCCACTTGGCCAGTCCTTTGATGGTTGCCAGATGGGTGGGGGTTTGGGTAAAAAAATGGGAAGGGATTAAGAAGTACAAATTGGTTGTTACAAAGTAGTCGTGGGGATGTAGAGTATAGCATAAGGAATATAGTCAGTAATATTGTAATAACTATGGTGTCAGATGGATACTAGGTTTGTTGGGGTGATAGATAGGAAGGGGTTGGGAAGCAGGGTGAAAAAGGTGAAGGGATTCAGAAATACAAATTGGTAGCTACAAAATAGTCAAGGGGATGTAAAGTTAATATAGTCAATGATACGGTAATAACTATATAGTGCTAGGTGGGTACTAGACTAGTCGAGGAGATCACTTCTTAAATTATATAAATGTCTAACCACTATGCTGTATACCTGAAATTAGTATAAATATTGAATCTCAACTGTAATTGATAAATTTTAAAAGGAGGGAAAGGAAAGGGGAATAAGAAGTCTAAATTCCCAGGTATAAAACAAATAAGTCATGGGGATGTAATGTACAGCATGGAAAACAGTCAATAATATTGTGATAGTGTGGTACTGTGTCAGATGGTTTCTGGACCTATCATAGTGATCACTTCTTTAAGTATATAAATGTTGAATAACTATGGTGTACATCTGAAACTGATATATATATATATTGTATGTTAGATATATTTTTAATAAAAATCTTTAAGAAAAAAGAATAATAAAAAAATGTTTGCGCTAGAGGGATGTTAGCAACTCTCAGTAAGGGCAAGTCATTTTACTTGGATCTGCATCCATCTCTACACCTAAAGCAGACACCGATGATCAATAATGGTGCCCTTTCCAATGACCCCAGATGCAACTTTCCAAACCTTCCAACCCAGTTCTGGAGCAGCAGCCATTAAACATTTAGAGCTGACCTCTATTTCCATCCCCTATTTCATTCTTAGCCCTTGTTTTCTGGTTTTTGTTCTCCCTCTTCCTTATGGCTGGCATTGCACAGAACTTCTCCTGGGAGCCCTTGGGAAGGGCCATGCTGTTATAGTTGAAGTTTTTGCTGTTCTTTTAGAAACCCTCAGTAACTAGATAGGTTGCAGTTTGGAAAGAAGGCTGACATTCTTCCATTGGAATAATCCACCCAGGCTCTCCTTTAACTAAAAAGGAAAACTCAGCTCAAAATCTAGTTCAGCCAATTATTTGCATTGATGAGGCTAAGCGGAGACGGCCTGGGCTTAGTTTCAACGTTATGAGATGGACTTCAGCACACAAATGCCACTTTCACCCTTAAAACACTGAGGAGGAGGCAGCAGAGACATTTTCTCCTTAGATATGGAACCAACAGGTTTCTAATAAAGAAGGAAACTACATTTGGAAGAATATTAAAAAAAAATTTTCCTTATTTTTTTGGAAAATTCTATCGTTGTATGTGGAGAAACCCACTGCTATGAAGGAGCCACTGATACCTCCAAGGTATGCTCACCCTCACAAATCAGGGCCACTGGGAAGGCTGGCACACTCATGGGCCTGTGACCTCTGAAAATCTCCACAAAGTCAAACTCTTTCAGGTAACATGACATGATTAAGGCCAAAAAGAGATAGGACCCCAAATATGTTCCTGTGGTGCCAGGAACTTAAGAGTCTAGAAAATTGTTTCCCTTTGCTTCCACGAACTTAACAACAATGAATCATATTCTGACTGCACTCTGTAAATAAACACCGACATTCACATTTATCGATCCACTCAGAGCCAGATGAGGCTGTCTGTGCAGGTGTATGGCAATGATTTGCCCCAGAGCAATCCCTGATCACAGAGAATCTGCATCCACTTTGTGAATGAGTGTGCAAGTGACAGTCACATTCAAGATTTCCGGAAAAGGACAAAGAAGTATAACTAATAACACCACTGCAATATTACTTCCCACTGAGGTGAGTATCTGACTTCCTCCACATGCACCCTACTTGGTCCCTTCCCTCCCCTACCCCTTGCTAATTCCTGCTCATCTCTTAAGAGTCATTGGACTTCTTACCATCTCCAAGTCACCACCTCTATTACCTCCGGCCTCCCAAACCTGGTGAGTGAACGCTCTCCACCTTTATGCTTCCCCCTTATTTCCAAACTCCCTTGCAACACTCTCCTTAAAAATGCACCTGTCCTATTGACTGTTGTCACACCATCACCAATACATTGCTGGCACATTGTAATTGCTCGATAAATACTTGTTGGGTGAATTAGTTGAATGAAGCAGTTTAGAGAAAACTTTAACTTTTGGGGAGAAATATTGGTTGAGCTGCAGATCACTGAACTATCACTCAACTCCATCTCCCTACAAAAGAAAAGAGTATAACACAGAAAAAAATAACAACATAGAAAAGTCTTCTTAACACATAGTTCCTTTGGAGCTTTAGAAAATGAATTTTATTTTATCACCTTTGGTCAAAATTATCTTTTAATCTAATGCAGTCGGTCAAGTCTTCTGTACCAGGTTGTGTAGTCCTCAAAGTCAGGGACTAGACATTTCATTTCACCCACAGCACCCTCTGAAGTAGGATTACTATATGTCTTCTTGCTGCGGAACTCTTGCCTCTGTCTCTCTCCCTCTTTGTACAAAGATCACAGTTAAAAAGCAAATAAAACGTGAGCATTCAATTCTTCGGCTGGGTCCGTTGACTACGTGGTGCCAGGCAAAGGGATTGGTGGTTTTTCAGATTGGTTTTGTCTTTTGTTCTCTGAACTTAGCATCATGTAAAGGCAAAGCATAGCCTAAAGGTGTACTTAAAATTCCGTTTCTGTTCCTGAGCTTACTCAGACAGGCAATAGAAAATGGCATCCTGATAATTAACGCCCTTAAAGAAATTCAGCACAGGCTAGCAACTGTAAACAATAAGTTATTAGTCAGGGAACATACTTGCATCATGAGCATGGAAATTCCCAGGCATCTTCAGAGGGCAGGAAAGGAAAGGCGCAAGATTCTCAGGATAATTTTATTATCATCTTTGCTTGGTCGTTTTATACATAAGCCAACAATTCCTCACCATCATCCCAACCTCTTCTGTTGGCTTGAATTCCTCTTAATTCATTTATAAAACGAAAGTGTTGACTGCAGCCTTTAAAATAAGTCCACATCTTTGTTTAATTATCGATTCTGTATAAACTATTTTAGCATTAATGAAGGTATATAAAGAAAGAATAAAGAAAAGATAATAATCCTGATAAAATGCCAATTAATAACAAGCAACCATATTTTAAACGTACATTTGTATCATGGAAAAGACTGGGTTAAAAATGCCCAAAGTCACAAAACTTTTTAAGAATGATGCCAGTACACTGCAAAAAAGACAAAACTGGTTGAACATAAGATATGAGTGGTTGAAATATGGTTTAATTTTTTTCCTTCTAACTCCTTCTCCCCCTTTTGGAAACTGATAAAAGAGTCTGTATTTTTTTTAAAGAGTTGATCTCATTTTTAGTTTATTTTCTAAAAGTAGAGATGTCTTTACATGTGTTTGAAAGTACGTCTGTCAAACCTTTGGAGGACTTTTCAGAAGGAAGAAACCTACAATGCATATCTTACCAAATTGTTTGGGGATTTTCCACTTTTATGTGTTTGGGCATTTTTCCCTCTTAAACATCAAAACCTAGTAATCGTGGCGGAAGGTTAAATATTTTCCATACTTTGTTTCTGAAATTTGTTCCTTACAAAGAGCATATGGGGGAAGAAAATTTACACGGCCAATCTATTACTGATGGTTACCACTGGGGTGAAGGAGTCGGATGTGGGATTGGGGGCAGTGAAGGCGGGCTCTCACTACTTTTCCATTTTATTTACAATAAAAATGTACTCATGTGCCACTTGTATAATTTTTACAGCTACTTGAGAAAGAAGAAAACATATTTAGATAAAAAGCATCTATTTGGATAATTTAAAAAGCTATTTAGTGTCCCTGCTTTGAACATTGTACATAGGATTCCACTAAGAAAAGGGTAGGGACAAATTACGATCTGCACGGCTGGTAGCATCCACCCTCTACAGCATTTCTGTACAGAAAGGTTGAATAACAGAACGTGGAGCAGGGAGGCAGAATGAAGAATCTGATATCCAGACTGGAAGGTTTCTATTGAGGAAAGCTTTAGGAATTAACACTTTAAGTTATATCAAGATCACATTGAATTCATTTTCCTTAAGGCCGGTTTGCTTTAACTCAATATCCTTTAAAAAACAAAACAAAACTATGCCTTCATGACATCATCAGTCCGTTTCTTGGGGCTTTAAAATGGAAACTTAAAGTTTACATGTAGCAACTAAATCTAAGACAGCACCTTATTTAAATTCCCGAAATCACTTAGGGGCTAGGAATGAAATGTAATGCTAATTTAGTTTAATAATTTGTTCCCTTTCCACCAAAACATACAATCACTGCTTGTGAAAGCCTCATCGACCTCCCCCACCCTGCCTTACTTTTTTTCATCAGGATGTGATGGAATTAAAAGCTGATTTGAAGAGCCAAGTCCAGTTGCATCCCAGATCCGGTTCTCCAAACATGCAGCGTCATGGGACATTTCATGACCATGGCACACCCATCATCTTATTTTCCAAAAATGGATGTTGGAGTTAAATGGGGGTGGAGCTTTCTGTTCTGCCAGATTTTAAAACTATGTATACATAAAGCAAGCAGCTGGTACAAGTCCTGTGTGTGTGTGTGTGTGTGTGTGTGTGTGTGTGTGTGTGAGAGAGAGAGAGAGAGAGAGAGAGAGAGAGAGAGAGAGAGAGAGAGAGAGATGGAGAAAGAGCTGGATCAAATGAGTGGTTTCCTGTTCATAGCAGGACATAAGTTTCATTCCACGAAAGGAAATATAATTGATTCCGCTTCCATCAGCACATCAAGAGGACGGCCGGTAACTCACTTCCTCCTGACCTTAACTAGGGGGATGACATGGCCCAGAGGAACTGACCTGGGACAGGCCCTAGCCAGCCTGGGAAAGCACACACCCGAACGGCCCCTTGCCTCTCGCGGTCCCCCTGGAGTCTGTCCACATTTGAGTTCTGTCCTTTTTCCACTCCTGGGAGGACACACAATGTCCCTGCAGGTCTGGCAGTCTGGGTTTGATTAAATAATTATAAACTCCCAGCAGCAGATCTATCATTTATGTTCCGAAACATGCCAGCATGTGTCTTTTGTGGCCATGCCAGCCAATCGTCAAGCCACTCTCCTTATTGTCACTGAGAACACAGTGGTTCAATGTTTGTGCTAGTTCCTGGATTTTGGTGATAGAATGTAGCCCAGCAGTATGCAGCTGGTGCCAGCATCATTACAGAACTTCATAATAAATCCTTTCTATATTTATTCAGCCCACCACTCTGACATTAAAATTGCCTTTTATGAGCTTATGATCGGAGGCTCCTATTTTCCACTTCTAACTCTGGGTGATTATATATATTCTAACAGCAAAGACGTCAAGTCCTGTTGTCTGTATGTGCAGCGTGGTGCGCTGGGGGCTGGTTTTTCGGGGGGAAGGTAGGGGCCTGGAAGCGTGCAAGAGCTCACAGTTCATCCCACACAAAGGAAGCACAGAGGCCACCTCTTTAATCCATTTAGAGAATATGTTTAAAATTTTCCACTTCCTCCACAGCTAAAGCCCAAAATAAAATTGTTAAAATAAAGCAATAACATTTCATAGTAATATGTTATCTCCTATAAAAACACAAAGGGAGGTGGAGGACACCACCTAATTGAGTTCAAGGAACATTTAAAGAGATATTTTTGGTTCTTGCCTTAATTGAGCCACAAATGATCTCTAGATTGTCCCTGTTTAAAGAGTACATTATCAGCCATACCTGGAAAATAACTGAAATGCCTGAATGGGAAATCTCTACTTTTTGTGTACATGAATAATCTTGCTAACAATAATCTACATGGCCAGGATTACCTTCCCATTCCACTAATGATAACATAGGAGAAAGCCGCTAGAAATTACGCTGTATAAAAATTTAGCTATGAAACACAAGCTTTGTTCTGGAAAGAGAAAAATGTGTCTTCTTTTTATTTTGCACAGTTTTGTACAAAAGACTTCAGAAAAATATGAGTACACATGGCTTACGTGTGTTTTCATTTTTGAAAAATGATCAAAGTCACTCATCTATTGAAAGGAGTATAATGAAATGAGATAATAAAGATTAGTGAAAAGAAACGATATAAACTGAAGAGTACCAGACTCACAAAATAAAATTCATCAGTCACTTATTTTTCATCACTGTTTTTTATTTGCATTTACATGTACCGAAACGCCATGGACTTGAATTAGTATGTGGATGAAATGTGAATCTTGAAAGAAGAATTACTTTATACAAAGGTAGAGTCAACTGAGTTGTGTGTTTTGCTTTTACTGCTTCCTTTAAAAGGGTGATTAAAATGTTTCCATTTAATGGAGAAAATGTAATATTCTATCATCATCATAGGAAAGGCTCCAGATATTACATTTTATTTTTAAGAGAATGGGTTTTAGAAAAATAAATATTAATGAAAGCTATTTAAATGTGTACAGTTTGACATCATTTTTCAAAATGAAAAAAAGTCCTATTTACAAAAATATATATTGAGTTATCATTTTGTTTTTAACATTTGAGATACAACTTCTGTCATTAGTATAATTCCTAGTGATATCACATTCATCCCAAAACTACTCAAATAATGCTTTAGCTTTAATATTTTTGAAAATGAGTCAGTTATTCTTTTCAATAAATGTATCAACTTGTATATCAACTTGAAACTATGCTACTATTCTACTGAGGCAAACTCAAGTTGGAGAAAATTGATAATAAAGACATTCCGGTATGAAATGTGTAGTAATGTATAATGACAAGTTCTTTGGGTGAATGTTTCTGGGGGGGAAAATGGTTAGGAAAAGACAAAACCTTTTAACAGACCAGCAGTCAAGAGATACAAATACGGTTTTGTTTTCCCTTAGCTTTATATAGGAGTTCTTGTGTTTGTAAACATAGAAAAGACAAAGAATTCTTAAAAGAGAAGAAATATTACAAATGTAGAACTTTTAGGCATCTGTGAAAAAAATCTGGCTTTTAGTGCTTCTGACTATCATACTTAAATAGAAATGCATCCATGTGGGGGACTGTTTTTAGTTAAGGATTTTGGATGTGCGGATCAAGTGGAGAAGTAATCGGTAACTGGCCACTAGGGGGCCTTCCTATTGGTACTTTTATAAAATGGAATATTAATAATAAACAAACTGCAAAGATGTACCCCGATATTTTCTATAATACATAGAAATAGTTGGTTGGGAAGTGATTTAAAATGCCATCATCTGGTTATTCAGATAATATGAAACTATTGATTGAATTTTCTTCTTCACTGAACATAACTCTTTTTTTAAAATTAATTACTGTTATTTTTGGTTTTGGTTTTTCTTTTTTAGCTCAATTAATGGTTGTTGCATCTGCTTTTTATGTAATCTTATTTTGTTTTGTTGATTTGCCCCAAAGTTTGAAGTTAGTTTAATATAATATAATATAATTTAATATATAGTTTAATATGATTTAATTTAATATAATCCAACCAGTGCATTGATTCAGTTTAGAAGAAGAACCTGGGTCCGTTTATTCAGATTAACCTAACCAGATGTGCACGCTGGTCTGAGCCCATGTTCCTCTCTTTCCATAGCTCTCCACACTGTGCTTGCTCAAGCCAGGGAGGCCATGGCGAAAGCTTCACTTGGCAAGCCTCTGCTGAGCACTTATTACGTACTTATTATTATATATTATTAGGTGCTGTGCTTGGTGCTGGGCTACAGATGGAAGCTAACGTCGTGTAGCTGCCATTGAAAAGACAGCAAGAAACACATAAGCCTTTAAAAGTAGGAAATCCTGAGAGGCAGAAAAATGTGCTTTGAGAAAGAAAAAAATAAGGTACGAGGTGAGAGGGTCTGGGAGTGCTGGGTGGTGGGCAGTTTTGAGGAGATTCCTTTTGGCGTACGGGAGGAGGCCATGGGAGAATGGAGGCCAGCAGGTGGGGGTGGGGGGTTTGGGGGATTTCAAGTCAGGAGACCTGGGGTCAGCTCTTGCCTCGCTGACTCACAGCTGAGCTTGAGCTTGGGGAGACTTCTCTGTCTCACCTGATGTTAATAGTGCTGACTCCTCCTCTCTCACCAGATTTAGGGAGTCAGATGAAGTGATTTATTTGAGAATGCTTTATAAAGGGACATTTAAAAGTTATGTGATTCCTCAAAACAATCAATGTTTTTTACTGAGTGAATACTTGATGAGAGTACTTGAGTGGACAGGAGGCATTTTTTTTTAATCCCTAAGTTTTAAAATATTTAATGATTTATTAGCATGAAAAATGTTCCAATACATTAAGTTTAAAAGGTTTTTGCATTAAGTATCAGGTTTTTTTTTTTTGTAATATGGATACATATATGCATAACAGGGTCAGCAAGATATAACCCAAAGCTTCCTGGTTAAATTATGAGTATTTTTTTTCCTTTCTGCTTTCTGTGCCTTCTGATTTTCTACAGTGACCCTGAAATGTTTTACAATAAAATATTATATTAATTAAAAAATAATGCAGGAAAAGAGATAATGGTAAGCTGGGCGGAAAAATTCCGTTTGCAACCAACATGAAATTTTCCTTGTAAATATTTTGTTAAACATTCATGTGAGGAAACTTTCATCAAATATTCAGATAACTTGTAAATCCTCACACACACAAAAACATTAGTATTAAAATATTTTTAAAATTTAAATTGAATTTTCCTTTTATAACCTATCTCTTTTACCTGTCTATTCACCCCCAAAGGGAAATTTATCAAAATAATGAGTTATTTATTAATGAGTAAATAAATATTTATTGACTTCCATGTTAAAACATGTTTCTTAAAGATTTGTTTTTAAATGGATAATTCTTCTGAATGGCTCTGCTTCCAATTTGGCGCACATTAGGGTGACATCTGCTAACTTCTATCACCTTCTAGAATACATTTGAACAGCACACAGTATTTGAAAAGTGCTCCCAATATTACCCATTCCACGTTGCTGTGATTTCGTTTTAAAGGGCATTTTGTGTCTTTCCACCTTGCTTTTCTAAGCTGTGCAACTTTGATCTACTTACTTTCTGTATCTGAGTGCCCTTGGTGACTTGAAATTTGTTTGACCTTCTACACTTTTGCTTCTTTTCAAGAACACAAGTACTGAATTCATCAAGTTTGCTTGTTACAAATGCAAACATGTCAAATAATGTCAAATCCCTTCTTTCCATTTTACTCTCTTCCTAGAAGTAACCACTGTTGTCAGCCTGTTGCATAGCATTTCTGTTGTTGTTTTTCTATGCATTTGCATTCGGAGATACATGCCAAAAGAAATGAATAGTTTGGGGGTTGTTTTATCTTTTAAACAATGTAAGTGATACCATATTTTAAGTGTCGTTCCTCACTTTTTTTTTCCTTCAAGATTCTATCTTACAAATCTGTGTAAGATACATAGATCTCCATCATTTAAAAATATTCCTCTGTTTTAAAGCCTAAATCCTTAGCCCTCTTTGGGTGTGTCATGTTTGTAAGGAACTTAACTATCGGGTGACCAAAACATGCAATTTCAAAACAGTTTAGACTACGTTGGACCCCCATTTTGTGCAGATGGCAAGCGGCACGAGGTATTACCCCTGCCCTTGAGGGGAATATAAGGTATTTCTTAAAAGGGGAAAGGAAGTAATGAACCGCAGGACCACTAACTCTTCTGCCATACCATACATTTAATCGTAGAGAAATAAGCAAATCCACTCAAGAACAAAATAATTTAAACTCCAGGCTCAAAGACCAGGAAGCTGAAAAGAGCCTCAAGAGGTCACCTGCATCTATCTACTTTTAGACACTTAATTTAGGATGGTAAATTAAGCCTGGGGGTGGGAGTGGGAAATGAACGCCCACTTGAAACCAAAAGAGACTAGTATGTTGCCACAGACTCTGTTATTCTGTTGTTACCATTTCTTTCCTCTGCAGATGTTTGGTATCTTGAGCTTTCTCCATGGCTTAAAATAAGGAAAAGTCATGTTTTCAAATGCAAGACTTGGTCATTTTACCAATCCATAACAGGAAGGTGGACCTCCATTTTGTGGAAATACCTGTTGAAAGGTAGAAACTTCCAAATTGAGAGGGCAGGCAGGGAGAATGCTTACAGAGCTCTGAGACCTGCCTCATTAGTGATGGAGCTAGACACTGCCAGGGTTTTAGAGACCTTGAGGGAGAACTTCCACTCATCCCTTCACCAGGGTCTTCCCTTCGTCCAGGTGCTCACGTTTCTCGTAATACTGGGCTTAGATTTCTAAGAACCATCAGAAATGACCAGACTTTGTGGGTATGTTCAATATTCTTCTAAATTGGTTTGGTAAAATAGGAAATAGGATGCATGTTGGGCTCCAGGTGAGGCAGAAAATGAAGAGGAGAACTAAACTCCACCAAGTCAGCTGTCATCAGCCAGTAGGAAGTAGATAGCCCTACCATGTTCAGTCTGGCCCCAACATCCTGAGATCCCAGTGGGCAGATGGTGGGTGCCTGGATGACAGCCAGCCAGGTGGAGCTTCCAAAAATCCTTAAACTCTCTCCAACAAACATTGAGCTTTAACAGAACGATCACTGGAATTAAGAAGAAAGTTTCCCCCTGAGACAATGAAAGTCATGTTTTAATAGATTGAACTATCAAAAATGTAAAAAAATAAAAGTATTTCATAATATATGGATCCAAAACACGTGAAGTACACAGATTAAGAAGAACTTCTATTTTTTTAAAAAAAATTAAACTTATTTGAGATACAAGAAGGTGAGTGTGTTTTGTTTTGTTTTGTTTTGTTTTAACAGATATCCTAGGAACTGATTATTGACATCATGGAAAGATTTCCCAGGGGTTGCTTTAAAATACAATATCCCACTGACACATGTATATTTTTATTTAGCTTTTTAAAAGACTACACTTTTTGGTCGTTTTTCAAAAAAATTGTATTTAGGATCTTTGAATCATAAAAGATTAGAGCTTTGCATTCATGTAGCTCCATCCTTGAAGCTTATGTCATAGAGACACAGCAGGACATCTGAATAGTGCTGGTAATTTAAGATGCTTTGTTAAAACAGATGCCAACTAATAAAAATAGGGGAGAATCCCTCTCTGGCTGAGAAAATTATCTGTTAATTCATTTTTGTTTTGTTTTAATTTGGACTTTTCTAAAAGCAAGGAATAATTTTAAATCAACACAATACAATTTGTATGCATAGCTATATTTTCCTCCTACAACACAGGCATAGGAACTACTAATAAAAACCATGCTTTGGAGCTTACCAGAGCTCTCTTGCTTTCCACGGCCCTTACTTCTGAGTGGGAAAGTTACATAGATCTAGTCAAGCTCCCAGACTATTCATAGATAATATGCCTTATCAAAATCAGTTACTCTGATTTACTAACAATAGTATGTTTTAATTTATAAACACGTGATATTTATCAATTAGTTATATGCAAATAGGGTATCACTGAAATTTTACTCAAGGGGAAAACAATTCCCCCAAACCAGAAAACTTATACCAAATTCATGTCTGCTCAATTTGTTGCAAAATATGGCTATTCTTTTGACAGCCCAAAAAAGTGAAAGATATGCAAAGATGCCAATTTGCGTTTTCAGCATCTCTTGCTTTCTCACTAAGAATTTGTTATTTAGGAAATACAGTTTTGAAACAATGTAGAGTTTCATTGGAAGCAACTGAGGGTTTCATCTGTATCACTTTTAGGGGTAGGGTGGTAAGAGATGAACTTTACTCTCCAAAATGCAAAACAGAGCTTCCTTTACTTTGGGGTCAGCTTGCATCCATCGAGGGGGAGATCCAGAGTTGGGGGACACACTTTTGCTCACACCAGCCACCCACTTCGTGAACTGCACACAACCCTTCGAGCCTTAGTTTTCCACACTTGAGTTTCAGCCCTTTGGAAATTCATATGTTACAGAGAAAGCCTGAAGGACCCTGTCCAGCAAAGGTGGGCTGGAGACCACATGTTGAACCACAGCCCATGTCCTTAAGGGAGAGGGGCTAATACAGGACTTTGAAGACTGGGGAGAAAAAAGAGTCTTGAAAATGCTTTGGAAAATAGCAAAACAGTCTACAAAGATTTTAGTTTTATGTGTCTTTATGGAAAGCCAAATATTAGGATGTAATCTGGCATTTAGATCTAATTCTGTTGATAAACTGCGGATTTGGGAACATGCATCCTAGAGTGACAATATCGCTGGGAGCTGGCTTACACAGAAGTGGTACTTGCTTAGAAGAAATGAACTGTCAAAACAATTTGCTGTACGTTCACACTCTGGATTTCCATGAAAACATAATGGTAAGGTTTGCTAGATAAAAGGATCAAAGAATAAGAGGCAGGCCAACCTAGGTTTCCACCTTCTATCTACCACTGATGAACTGCATGACCTTGGGCAAGTGAGCTAACCTTTCCGGTTCTGTTTGCTCATCTGCAAAACAGTGCAAATATTAATAATGATGGTTCTATTTATGAAGGGTTTAATATATGCTGGGCATTGTTCTAGAAAAATATATTAACTCAGTCCTCATAGAAAGTTTTGAGTTCAGAATCGTTACCATCTCCTTTGTCCAGTGGAGGAAACAGGTTTGGATGAAGTAAGTGACTCCAGCTCAGACAGCTGGAAAATGCAAGCTGCCGAGGTCCAGAGAAGGTGCTGTGACCCTCAGTGCCATGAGAGGCAGGTGAGCATCAACTAAGGACAGCACTGGGTCCCCAGCAGCCCGCCATCACTTATGTGCCCTGCCACCTTGCTGAGCTGTGGAGCCTCTCTCTGCCTTACATTTTCCACGTGTTAACAGGAAACTAATGGGATCTGCCTGACGGCATTGTTGTGAAGATTCAATGTTTGTTAAAAACTCAGAGCAGTGCTTGCTCGTTAAGGACTAGATAAGTACTTAAGCGCTATTATTATTATATTAGAATTCATATTCTTCAATAATATGGATTGGAGCAAGGATTAATTAATACATATAAATTACATACTTGTATATACTAATTACCAATAAATGATTCCTTCAGCAGATTTTGTGCCAAGTGTGAGACATGATTTAGGTGCTAGAAAGATGCACACCACAGGGTGTGGGCACCTGCCACGGAGCTCACAGTCGAGTGGGGGCAAAGAGGAATGGTTTTAGTTTCCTCACCTCCAGAGTATCCGAAAGTTGTCTTTCAGTAGCTGACTATACATGATTCTCACCTACTTGTAATCATAGCTCATGTAATAGGATAAATGGACTGAGCACCATGCATGGACCCATCACTACCCTAGCCCAGTGGAGGCAATCCTATGATGGACACCCCGCTTCTGCCCCTTGAGCACCCTCTGTAAGAATTCAGATTGATGTAAAGCGGGGCAAAGGCTGCTCATTCTCCATAATAAATCTCTCAATGTATGCCGGGAGCCGGCTGCACCTCAGTGTCTAACATGGCCAAGCGCACTGCAATTGTGACAAATTCTGAAGCTTTGACTGAGAAACAGATACTGCTTTATATCTTAAAGAATTTGAATTCCCCTTTGGATGTCCCCCAGAAGGACGAAGATCTTACACCCCTTCTGATATATCACAATAATTATATTTTATACACTAAAGGTAATTTTAGTCACACTACTAGTCTCTTAGTAAAGGTCAAAGTACACACCCTGTAAATCTTAAGATCCTGCTTAGACAATAGTTTTTAGAATAAATGTTGGGTGGTCATGGTAACCATCCTTTGGGCGATTATGCAGAGGCTCAGGCCTTGGTTGCAGTCATTGTAGGTGGAGGGATTTGGGCGTAGTTGGGATAAGTTAGTTTTTAGCATAGAAAAGGTATAGCTGTACCCTGGAGCATAAGAATTATGAGGAAGTAAAACCCTGATACTAATGGAACAATGGTTAAACTGCCCCGTATAAAAAGGGGCGTGCTGTAAAAATAAAGTGAGACCCTTCTCTTCTTGAAAAAGCGCTCCTGTGTCTCCGCGCATTTTTTCCTCACCAATGCCGCCTCCACCTGAGGGAACACCTGGACCTGCGGGAGCTGGTCTCCTGCAAATGTAGAGGGAGGAGAGGGAAGGAAAGCTGCCATCCTCAGAGCACAGAGGATGTGTGCACGTGTGCACGTTGGATGTATACATTGTATCCACCAATATGTGTATATTTTGTGAGCGTGTTTTCTGTGTGTATGTAGGTGTGTGTGTTGGGGGCTGGGCTGGTTCCAGTGTGGCTGCAGGGTCTGAGGAAGAAAGAAGACAAGAAATGAGATTGCAGTAAGCATTGAAAGGACTAGCATCTTCTTTCTTGTTTTTGAAAGACAGGAGTAAAGAGGGCCCATTCCTTTTTATTACTGTTGACTCATTAATTGTGTTTGTGCAAGCCACGCTCCTTAGAGACCAAACAACCATGTGGTTTTATGGGACCTGGATCACCTGTTTGCCACAAGCTGTGCTAGGCCCCTTTGTCCAATAGGGGCTGTCAGTTCCCACCTGTCTTTGGCCATGCGCCTGCAGCAAATGATGTCTCAGCTCTGGCCTGGTCTCATGGGGGCCACTGTCAGCAGCCAGCAGGACTGACCAGGGATGGAAGGGCAAAGCAGGTAGACGAGAGCTCAGAGGCCAAAAGGACTTTCCCTGGAAGTCAGGCATGCTCCCTCACTGTCCTACAAGATCACAATGGGTTCACCCCCCTGCTCATGGTTCTTCTAGGTGTACACCAAGGTGAGGTGAGGCTGCTCCCATCAGCCTTTTCCAATGGAGATGTCACTTGGAATTGAAGTGGGCTGGATGTGTGAGCAGATGGGCTTGTTAAGGATGGCATTTTATAGGGGAGGGGTAGAGGACTGACAAGGAACAACAAGAGACTAAAGCAAAGGTAGGAGCCAGCCTGCCTGGGCTGCCTGGTCCGAGGAAAGAAGCAGGGGAGGAAGAATGCAGGGCTTTGGCTGATCTCCCCTACACCATGGCATTCTGTCTGCGAGCACCAAATTTGGTGCATGTTTTTGATTTTCCAAAGAGTTTTACTGGAAGTCCAGCTCCTTGAGCGTTCCTGGGGTGTGTGGGAGGGCAGTGGGATGGTTAGGGCAGATTCCTCACCCCGTCCATTTGGGAAATGCATTAACAGATCTTTTGCAGTGGGATTCTCTGAGCCTTCTGAACAGTTCTCAGGAGGAGAGGTCTTAGATGGGCATCATTTTCCAACCTTGGACCACAGTGGCCTCTTTAACATATGGTCACAACTATTGACATCACATACAGGACAAACTCCACACACGCTAACCCACAGGAGTTCCCCAGACTGCCCTGACACAAGTCACACGAGGGCTTGTGGAAAGCACTGATTCCTG
The DNA here is from genome assembly GCF_001890085.2 of Hipposideros armiger. Taxonomy (NCBI): domain Eukaryota; kingdom Metazoa; phylum Chordata; class Mammalia; order Chiroptera; family Hipposideridae; genus Hipposideros; species Hipposideros armiger. Next base: position 406,855 of record NW_017731570.1, on the reverse strand, counting down.
GCTCCAGCCTAGACCTACCGAACCCAGAATTTTCGGAGAGAGGCCTGGAAATTTGAATTTTTAAACAAGCATCATGGGTAATTTTTATCGGTAAAGCTTAAGACAATCGTGTGGCTATTTACAGAGTGACAGTTGCTCCCTGCGCTATGTAGAAGAAACCAGTGTCTGTCCTGTTCAGCGCACCAGCCACCTGTGGTGACCAAGGTTGGGGATGAGAAAGGAGGGCTGCATACCTGAAGTAAGTATGTCCAACATCTAAAACCCCCACTCCCAGCTTGGCAGCATCAAAAGCCAGTACCTCTGAGACCACAGTTAGTTCAGGCAGAGTAACCCTGCAGTGCAGACACAGCTCTGGAACACAAGCCTCCCAGCCAGCCTGCGTCACCGTTCCTCACAGCTCTCACTTTTCTCCCCGGGCCACCTACCTGCTGCTTCTGGCTCCTTACCATTTTGAACTCCTGAGGTTGACATCTTAAATATGATTTCACAAAGCACCCAGGTGAACTCACCACTCCATCTCCTGAGACCAAATTTCCCAGCAGAATATATCAGCATCCCGGCAGGGGCTGCCAAATCAAAGTTAAACCCCTTCCACTGTGCAAATGGAGGCGCCCTGCCTAAGGCTCAGGCCATCCCTTTAGCTGACTGTCAGGCGTGGCTACTGTGACATCTCTGACCACCCAGAACGGTATGACCCTAATTCAGAGCTTATCTTACAGGTTTCTACTGAGAACCTATGGCTCTCTCTCTCTCTCTCTCTTTTTTTTTTTGGTATTTTTAATTAGAAAATATTGTATGGTTTTGTTAGTTTTCTATTGCTTTGTAACAGTATCACCAGAAACTTAGCAGCTCAAAACAGCACACGGTTATCATCTTACAGTTTCTGTGGGTCAGAATTTCAGGGCTTAGGAATTCCAGAGCTTAGGCAGGGCTTAGCTGGGTGCTCCATTTAAGATCTCACAGGACTATAATCACAGTGCTTGCTGGGGCTGTCATCTCATTTGAGGCTTGACTGGGAAGAATCTGTTTCCTAGCTCATTCAACCTGGTGACAGAATGTAGTGTCTTATGGTCATAAGACTGAGGCCCTAAGTTTTTGGATGGCTGTTTACCAGAGGTCTCCCTCAGTTCCTTGGCATGTAGGGTCTGCCAACATGACCATCGGCTACCTCAGAGCCATTCAGGGAGAGACTGCAGTAAGATGGATGCTACAATCTTATGTTACATAATTCTATACACGTAATTACGTATATCCCATCACCTTTGTCCTAATCTATTGGTTAAAAGCATGTCACAGGCCTTGCCTACACTCAAGGTCATGAACACCAAGAGATAAAGATCATGGGGGTCACCTAGGTAACATGTCTACCATAGTAGTGGTCACCAATTGAAGAGCTTGCTCAACCCAAAAACAACATTTTTTCTCTAAGAACTGGGTCAACCTTGGCAGCTATATATGTGCTGTGAGACCCCATATTCTGATCAGAGTTGTCTGATGTGCAGGCGGAGATCCAGCCCAAAGTGAAGCCATCAGATTCTTCCTTCCAGGATTTCAGCTTTGGGCTCCACAGAGAGCCAGTTAGTCTGGACTATTTCCTTTCAAGGAGAAGACACAATGATTGTTGGGCAACTTTTTCCAACACATGTATGTAGGACAGGGAGAATGAAGTTAGAGCAGAGAGAAGAATGAAGTTGATCCACAGGGGAAAAATAATGGACATTAGACATGAAGAAAAAAATGTGTCTGGGTTTCCATAAGCTATCCAGTTCCTGATTCCAGTTTCTCATGTAGCCTAATAATTTTTGAGTTTCAGAGCTCTTCCTAATACTGTCGTTAAATTCTCTATTTTGCTTAAGCTTTCTCAAGTTGGCTCCTGTCACTTGTCAAGATAAAGGACCATGACTAAGCTGAGATGTCAGAGTGGGCCTTGTTTATTCTTTACTCATAACCTCTCCATCATCTATCCACCTGCTAAGACATATTTCTTTACTCCTTATCATGCACTGTCAATCATTCAGGCACTGTCATGGGTACTGGGGTACAAGAGCAAACAAGACTCAGAGTTCCCATTAGGAGCTCACAACTCCTAATCCATGGAAGCACCGGCATGGAAGCACAGTTACAGGTAGGAGGTGCTGTGGAGTACCGAAAGGGAGCATGCACCTGGGTTTGGGGAAGAGGTCTTCTGGGAATGTTTCCTGGAGGAGGTGACTAAGCTAAGATTCAAGAGATGAAGAAGAACTAACCAATTGCAGGTGAGAGGGGACATGATTGTGCCAGAGAGTGGGAACAACATGTTCAGAGGGGACAGGAGTGTGACAAGTCTGGGAATCAGAAAACCAAGTATATGTGAAGAGACCTTTGATGCAAGTGGTGAGGAGGCTAATCTTTTACATGTCTGTTCCTCAAAACTCGTTGAAGCTAGAGGCTGCATTTTTAAAATGATTATTATGAACACCTAACTTGGCACTTAGGGATTTACTCATTAACATTTGTGTCTGGGCATTTTATTTATATAAATTAAAATAACTCTTTTCAGTTTAGAAGGCTATGACTTTTGACAAAGGCGTATAGCCAGGTACCCATCACCACTATGAAGACAAAGTTTCTCCAGTCTAAAACATTCCCGCATGTGGCCATTTTGTAGTCGATCCCTCTCCCCACTCCTTGCCCTTGGTGGTATTTTATATATATAGTATTTTGTTTCATCTTCATATCCACCTAATTGATATAGGTAGTATTATCTCTTTGCAAGTTGAAGAAACCAAGGCTCAGTGGATTTTTCTCCCTTCTTTCCTTGGCTTCATTCTGGAAAGGGAGCGATTGGTGTTTGTGTGTGAAGATAAGGGACCCCATTCTCTCAGATCACCGGGTAAGACATTCAGGTGTCTCAGGTCACGTACAGGAAAAGATCAAGTCAGTTCAGAAAATCGTGCCTTGTTTCCTCAGACCTGGGCTTTGTGCTGAAAGGATATAAGAGCAGAAAACCAGCATTATCTCTGGGTCAGGTCTGCGTTTCCTGGCCTTTCGCTGTAGGGCTAACGGCACACATTTCCCAGAGCCAATAAAATGCACCTTCTCAAGAAATGTTACGACAGCTGGCTTCCAGATCCTCTGATTGTTATGTCTTTTTCAAGAAGTATCATTAATTATTTTTAATCATCTCTTGATTTTACCAAGAAGGCCATTATTTTTACAGGCAGTCCACTGATAAATTGGGGAGTGTTTTCATGTTGTTTTTTTCCTGTGGTGTGGTGTAACTTTCTTTGTCATCAATACATACGTCAAATCAGGCTAACCAGAGTATTTCCCCAGCCACAGCATATGGTTGGGTCATGCGAACAGCCATCGTAAATCCTCCTTGACAATGGCCCAAAATGATATCGTGACCTGGTCCCCTTGGAATCCAGATTTATGAAGATCTGAATGTGAGAACTGAGTGTTAGGAGCATGGGTGTTTAAAAATGTGCCACGTGAGTACATCTGTCTCTTTACATGGCTACTTACCTCCATATGTGGCAAGTGAATGAAAAATATGCGCAGAGGTATTTGAAAAATTCTTGAGGTGCCTCAATAAGCTTGCCTAGATCCCCATGCAGAGTAAGCACCCAATAAATATTCATCGAGTGAGTGGACGAATGGATGGATAAATGAAGTGGAACTTGAGTGAGTTATAAAGTCATCTCGTTTTTCTAGATAGCAGCAGCTCATAGTGGAAAGGCATACTTGGTTGCCTTTCCAATAGTGTTCTCTCTTTTCTACATGTGAATGCACACCCAATTTTGGGCAGGAAGCCTCTCTATCCCCAGGGATCTCTAAGCCAATCCGAGCATGGCATTTTTCATGGAGATTGTGATTTGTCAGGGAATAGGTATGTGACCTTTTTCGGCCCAGTTAGGCTGAAGGGGATGACTTTAAGTTTATGGTATGGGGAGAAGTTTTCCACTTTTTCATATGGAAATGGGAAAGGAAGCATGTTACTGCATTTGATGCTCTATAGCAGCGGTTCTCAGCCTTCCTAATGCAGCGACCCCTTAATACAGTTCCTCATGTTGTGGTGATCCCCAACCATAAAATTATTTTCGTTGCTACTCTATAACTGTAATTTTGCTGCTGTTATGAATCATAATGTACATATCTTTTTGTTTTCCGATGGTCTTAGGCGACCCCTGTGAAAGGGTCGTTCAACCCCCAAAGGGGTCGCGACCCACAGGTTGAGAACCGCTGCTCTAGAGTTTTCCCTTCCCTGCCAGCAAGATCCTGCCCGGGCTGCCCGATTTACCTTATGACTTTAAGGGGAACCAGCTTTAGGTTGAGGCCAGTATTATACAGAACAGAGTGAGAAAGAATGTCATTCTTGATGACATAGTTGAGCTCCTGGACCTTCCTGGAGAACACCCAGATTCTGGACCACCTGTTATTTGAGAGAATAATTTCCTTCTGATTTAAGTCATCTTGAGTTGGGATTTCTGCTGCTTTTCCCTGAAAAAAACAAAACAAAACAAAAAAAAAACTAAAGTAAAAGCTTGAAGTTGAGAAGAAAATAAGAAAGAAGAATGTTCTTGGTTAGTTAGTGTTGCTTCAATAAGTAATAACACCACCTCTGCATGTAGTGTACACAGAAAGATCCCTTTGACCCTGTCTCTCATTGCAAGTACCCAGGGGCCATAAGGGTTGTTAGGCTGGTTTTACTCACTGTCTTCAGGTAAGACTTGCCCTTCTGGAAAAGAAATCCTACTCCTTGTCCAATTGGGGTAATTGAGTATTTTTTTTTCCTTTACTGGTTTTGCATGGTTCTTCTGCAACACAGAGAAAAAGATTGCTGCCATCACATACTCCATAACCCTTTCATGTTTTTGGCCATTCATACTATTATCCCTTTCACTAGTACAAGAAATTTAGAAAACACCGTAGCAAGTATCCCTTTTGCCGTTCCTACAAGCAAGATGCCATGCAACTTATACAATTAATATGATTCTTGCCTACAAAGATCTTATCCTCTAGTTGGGTAGTGATGGGATACTTGAATAAATAGAAATAGAAAACTGTGTTACCCATTAAAAATAGGATGTCATTAATTCTTGGGTGAGAGAAAAATAAGAGTAGCTCTCGAATCTAAACGCCTTTTGCCTCTTTCCCCATCACCATCTTTTGCCTGGAGAGCTGCAATAGTTTCCAGATCTGCTTCTATCCTGTGTATTGTCCGATCCATTTTCCATGCTGAAGCTAGGGAGGTCATGTGGAGAAGCAAAAGGGACCATGTCATACCTCTGTTCTTCCTTCACTGCCTACAAGACCCTGCCCAGGCTCCCCCTCTGACCTCTGCAGCCTGGTCTCATATTATGCCCCATCCTATTCTTTGTTTCTTTCCCTCTGAGGGATTTCTCAGTCCCACTCAGAAAAGGCCTTTGCATATGCTATTCCCCATGCCTGAAACACCCTTCCCTCTCCTCTTCAACTAGTCAACACCTACTCCTTTTCCTTCCAATGTCAGCTCAAGCATCCTGTCCTCAGAAAAGTCTTTTCTGATCTACTCTAGTACAGAACCTACCACAGGCTCTCATAGCACCAGGAATCTTTCCTTTCTTGTCTCCATTGAAGTTCTATAGTTTTTGTCATCATTTGAAACATCACTTGTATCCCCCACACGCCTCTAGGTGGGCAGGCATTTTATCTGTGTTTATTCACCATTGGCTCTCCAGAGCTTGAAAAGTGTTTGGTGTGTGGTAGATGCTCAATAAATATTTACTGATGAAAGAATGAGTATATAAAAATGCAATCTAAACTCATTTTGATTTAGGTACCATGCCATGAACCTAACCACATTGTCATTCACTCCTTAAAACCACCCTATGAGAGAATTGCTATTATTGTCCCATTGTACAGTTGAGTACACTGAGGCTTAGAGAGAGAAAATAACATGCTCAAGGTCACATGTAGGTGACAGTAGCGATTCCAACTAGACACATGACTTCAGAAACTTAACCACTGGCTTCCACCATGTGTCATAGGTGAAAGAAAGTTCTGGAAGTTCAGAAAAAGAAGAAGCTTAGTGAGTGAAGGAGTTTGGGCTCATCTTATAAGACAAGATGGCTTTGGCCAGAAAGGCAATAAGTAGGAGGATAAATACATATGGACACTGCTAACACAGAGGCACCTTTGAGTAAGGCTCCCCTCTGGGTACATGAATTAGAAAAAAACCAGACCATCCTCCCTGCAGATACATCCCCACATTAGGACATGCAGGGTGATGAGCCAAGCACTGGCTCAATTTTAAGTCCTACTTTCCCCCTCACCTGGGCACTTTTTTTTGCATTGGACAAAGCATACAGCTGTATGCAGCACCCTGCAGAAATGATTTACAGGCAAAAAAGCAAGAGGTGGAAAAAATCCATCTGGCTAGAATAGATGATGGCTTTTGAAGAAAAGGTAAAAGTCTAACACTTGTGCTGGCTGTCTAATATAGTAACCACTAGCCACACATGACTATTTAAATTTAAATGAATTAAAATTAAATAAAATTTAAAATTCTGTTCCTCAGTCATGTAGCCGATGGCTACCACATTGGGCAGCACAGATAAAGAACATTTCCATTATTGCAAAATTCTATTGCATAGTGCTGATCTAGAAAGCAAGCTAGAGCCATAGATTGTAAAAAGGCACATACTACTATTATCCCTATTTTATAGGTGAGAAAATTGAGGCCCAATGAAATTAAATAACTCTTCTAACTCCAAAGGCTGTACTTTATATCATGCTCCTACTCAGTATCCAAATTAGCCTGATGATGGGAGTGGAAGGTTGAACAAAGTGGAGACCGAGGTCAGGAAAGCCTGTTCAGTGGCCCCAGAAGCATTCTAGGCATGAGATGGTAATGGTTTCAAGTGGGATGCCACACGCTTCCTTTGTAGACATGAGATATTCCTGGTTCTTTGTTCCCAGCCCATAGTTTTCTATAGCCTCCCTCCCTTCCTTCCTAAACGTGATTCAAAATGGGCTACATTTTCTTTGGAATCGTCTTTGCTTATCTTTTTGTTCCTTGTGTTTCCAGAGAAAATTGTGTTTGCATTCGGTTTTAACCTAATAAATTTTTATCCCGGGGAGGATGTCTCCCGCCTCATCCTGCTGTTGGGCCTACCCTAGAAGTCTCAGGACACAGCTGGAGAGCTTGTGTGGGCCCCACCACAAGCTAAACCCAGGAATCCAATTTGGAAATACATGTGGCAAAAGCCTTACCTCTTCTCCCAGTTCCCCCAGTAAGTGGAAATGCACCAATGAATGCCACTTCCTGTGGGGATGTGGGGTCTTTTTTGCTTCTTTGGCTTCCTGGTGTTAAAGGTAAGCTTTCACACAGAGTGGTTCTCTCTTCAATGGATGCTCCAGCCCTCCTGAGTTTGTGAATGTTTCCGCTTTAGGTAAGGCCTGTCAAGTGATGGAGATAGACTGGCTTTCCCTTGGTCTTGTAAAGAGAACTGGTTTCCAGTATTCAGTTTCATGGATTATGGACAAGCGGATCCCCATTAACCCCACTGAGGAACTCTGTGAGAGAAACCATTGCATACTGATCTATGTGTGACAGCTGGGGAAACTGAGGCATAGGAGGAAGGAGAGAATTTCCTACGGCTCAGAATTAAAGAACTAGAAAGAAAGCCATGGCATCCAGGTTGCCTGGTCATGCTTTAGCCGCAACCCACACTTGCCTATTTAGTTACAACAAACACAAAAAAGATAAACATAGATGTAAGTTAGTCTAAACACCAAATTTTAGAAGTTTTTCCTCTGATGTCTAGTCAGCCATCCTGACCTTTATTGGAGGATAACCCGACAGCTGTGGACAATTATTTACTGTAAGTCAGAGACTAAGGCGCTTGGATAATGAAGTGAATGCAAGCATTAGAAGGAGAGCAATGTGTTTGGTACCAGAAAGTTACCTTATAAGTCAGTTCTTAAGTTCCAAAGATTGAGGCACCCAGTTCACAACAGGAGAGGTGCTTAGAAAGCCCCGAAGGTGTGGAGCAGTCAGCTTTGCTCACATGTGAGGGGTGTTACAAAAAGGCACAGTCACACCTGGGCCTTCCTCAGCCTGAATGGTCCGGGAAGATACTCCATGCAGATGCTGCCGAGGTGACATGTCCCTTGCCGTCCGTAAAAGTGATGTACGGCTGGATGTGGAGTACCCCACCCCAACCATCTTGGCTACTCAATAAGAAACAGATTTGGATTCCTCCACTCTGGCTGTCAGCGTTTACAGCCACCCTGTGGTCTCTGGCAGTGTGGCCTCTCAGCAAGAAGCTGCTGAAGGGGTGCTCAGAAACATGTGGCAGTCAAGAGAAGAACAAAAGCTTTGCATAATTCAGGGGTGAGTTCAAAGCCAATACCATTTACACTCCATGCCAAAAAAGAATTTGAAAGCCAGTGAGGTGCCTCTAAGCTAATAAGGTGTTATTACCTTTAAGCATATCCCTTTTGCCCTTCGATAATAAGCACTGTTTTAAAGCATTTGAAGGTTCCATCCACAATTTAAAACAGGATATGTCACCTCTGCACTTTGAACTTCCAAGAGAAAAAGAAGCCTTGCTTGAAGTTGATACACTTTATTACAGGCAGGTAATCTCTCTCACTCTCTCTCTCTCTCTCTCTCTCTCTCTCTCTCTCTCT
>NW_017731570.1:370517-397052 GCF_001890085.2 Hipposideros armiger | reverse complement strand
AAGAACAAAACGACAGCAACTTGTCTGTTCCCCTTCCCCCAATTCCCCAGCACTGTTCCCATCCCCCCAATTCCCCAATAAAAATCTTTAAAAACAAACAAACAAACAAAAAAACTATGGAGCTCAGGAGGCTAATTGAGAACTAAAAAACTGCTTCTAATCCCTCTCCCTCCTTCCAGGATTTAGTCTTCTTGTTTCTGGATTGAGTAGTATCACACTACATTCCCACGATTACTATATAAAGCATGATCCTTACCATGGAACACAAGATCCTTTTCCAACTGTCCTACCCTATTTATCCAGTCTCAGCTTTTGTCCCACATATACTCTTTGTCTGGCCACAATGACCACCTCCTGTCACTTAACATATCACATACATTCTTGACCCCAGACTATTCATGGTATTCCCTGTGCTTGAAATGTTCTTCCCCCTTTTCAACCTGGCAAATCTGTACTCATTATTCAAGATCAAGGCCAATGTTAACTCTTCTGTAAGGTTTTCCCAGATATTATCACTAATTCTAATAATAGAAAAGTTGAGTACCTACTAAGTGTTGAGCACTGTGCTGAGTGCTTTTAATGATTATCTCATTTCATTCACAAATCTTCACTATAAGTCTGTGAAGGAGAAACTATTATGAGCCCCATTTTGAGAGAGGAAAACAAGTCTTACCAGAGTAAAATAACTTGCCCAAGGTCACAGAGCTCATTACTGGTAGAGTCAGTTTCAAGTCCAGATCTGTCTGACTCTATAGGAAAATTCTTCCCCATCTGTCCATCCTGACTCTCCCAATGAACTTTACTCACACTTTGGTTAGGTCATTTTCCCAGTTTAACTTTACATCTTTTTCTTCCCTTCTAGAGCAAAAGTCAGGCTGTGTGTTATTCTGTTTTACATCTCTAATATTTAGATGACTGCTTGACCCACAATAGATGCTTAACATAAATGTGTATAAATGTATTGAATGGAGAAGTGGATAGATGGTTGGATGGAGGTATGGGGGGAAGGAAGGAATCCAGGAACAAATATTCAGCTACCTCTAGGTGCATATTCTAGACAAGCTAACCTCTTCCAAGTACACCAGACATTGTGTTCCATAAAGAAGAATGCTAATGTTGCCTGGAAAATTTACCTAAATATTCAATGCATATTTTATATTGCCCTGAGCCTTATTAATGGCAGCAAATTCAAAGGCAAGTCAAGTCTACATTGTGTATACACCTATGGCTACAGAAGAGGAGCTTCAAAATGTTGGCCAAAGTAGAAAACATCTGGACCAGGTCACAGCCTTGAAGAATAAACATACATGCTCTCTGAGCTCAGCCTTTTTTACATTAAAAAAAAAATCTTTTATGTACTTCTCATGACTTGAGTACCATGCCTTTTGATATGTCCTCCAAGGAAGAATTCTCATCCACAGACTTCAAATAGGTAAGCTTGCAGCTGCTACAAATTTAACTGTTTAGACTACACCAACTTGCTTTTATTAGGGAATGCATAAAAGATCTTTAGAGAAAATGAGAAAAGATCTCAGCCTCGGGCAAAAATATATAAGGCTCCAAACAGACATATCAGGGGAGGGTCAGAAGTTGGTTCCCCATGGCTCAGTGTTCAAATGGGCCTGGACAGAGTGCAAGCCCTCCCTCAAAGCATATGGACCAGCGTGGTTATCATGCCATGTTTTCCAAGCCTGTAGAACACAACATGAGAGGCAAACATGTGAGTTTCCAAGTAGGGATAGAGGTAGAATCAGAATTCTGGGTGACATGTTAAAATACAGTCTCAGGCTGTGAAAGGCCTAATTGCTTTGAAGCAGCATAACCTTTGGCACCTCTGTGGGATAGCCGTGTCCAGCTATGAAGTCACTGCAGGTCGGTCTGTGATAGGAAAGCACCCCAGGACCCTGCTTGGCATGCTTTTAACATGGGAAGGCTGACTGCTCATCTGATTGGAGGCAGAAGGGAGTTTTGGAGGCTGCATTAAGTAGAAGCTTTCTGCCATCTGTCTTTGACTCCAAAGGGATAAGTTCAGACCAAGTGCTACAAAGAATTTGATTATTTAAGCTTGGTAACCCCTCTAGATATCAGCAACGATGTTGCTTTGGCTCTACGCATATGTCCTTGCTTTCGGTGGATATCTGAAGCTGTTGTCTACCTTGATTTAGTCCAGTTTCATTGTGCAAGAAGAGGCTTTTATACATTAGTCTAATATCCTATACATTCTCCCACATCCTAAATATTAGACATAATTGCTTTTTTTAATGAAAAAGACAGATACTGAATTTTTCAGAAGATGAATATGACCTGTGTCCTGAGACCAACAGTAATGAGTTAAGAGAAGAGTTATATCGACATGAGAGTGGAAGACTCCTGGTTAGGACTGAGGTTGAAGACACCACCTTATATCAAGATATGGTGAAGCTGGAAGACAAACAAGGGGTATTTGTTGCTGGAGTATAAATGTTCTGTTCTCTCAGGAACCAAGACCACTTCAAAGACCATTTGTTGGCTTGGTGAGAAGCTGTTGCCAAGGAGAAGAGTCCCTATGTCCCAACTGCCCATAAAAATGTCTTCAAACAGCAGGAAGGAGCTGTACAAAATGGCTGGAGTAGCCAGAGCAGGGAGTGGAGACTCAGGAAGTGGATGTGTCTCCCTGAGTAGCACTGACTGAGCCAGGAAGGTTTCCACGTGCCGACTGGCCAAGACAAACACAGTCCAACACTGACAGGGAGGCAGCCATTGGGGAACAGCTGAACCACCACAGTCATGCAGTCTCTCGAAAGACTGTCACCGCATAAGCGAAACCAGGCCTGTGGTTTCCTGTCATCCTCTCTGATACACAGCTCAGGCTCCCAATGACTCATGGCCAATAGTGTGCCAAGATTTCACGTCCCATCTCCCATGGAGCCCAACCTGCACAGAGCCAAGGCCCTTCCCACTGCGTCCGCCTCCTGAGGAGCTTAATGAGGGGATTAACGGTGGCCAGGATGTGCGTGGACATCTTCACATGAGCGGACATCTTCACATGAGCAGCCCAGCTGTAAAACGAGCCATGCACAGGCACGCAAGGACAAAGCGGGGGGTCAGTAACTATCAGCTGTGCTGAGCCAAGGCTGCTGTGACTTAGCTTTGCTGGTTGTGTGGGGAGGTGGAAAAGAAACTAACATTTATTAAGTCAGGCCTCCAGAGAGATGATGCGGTTTGGTGGTTAAGCGCGTGGGCGTCAGATTGCATCTGGCTTCCCAACTTTCTAGCTGAGTGATCCTGGGAAGTTGCTTAGCCTTCTGAACCTCAATAGTCTCATCCAGAAAAAAAAGAAATAATAGTAGCATTTACCCCATCGGATGGTTCTGAAGATCAAATGGAGATTATAAATGTAATGTTTGGTAAATGCTAACTTTCGTCAGTTATTACTGCCACTGATAATCATTTGGTTGGTAATGGAGCTGAAGAAAAGAAGGAATTATCTCAGAAGGAATTCATATGTGTTCTTGAATAGAATGCTTTATGGAACTTGAACCCTGGGCAAGTCTGGACCCAAGTTCAGGGTGTGTTCTGTAAACAATTAAGCCTAAAGACACTTTGGGATCTGCGTGTACTTCAGGAGTAGATTGATCAGAGTGACCATCTCACTTCCCACCGTGAATGACCCAAATCCCAATCACATAAGAGGCTGCTATTCAATTCTACCAAACACATATTGAAGGCTTATCACCTGCTGGGCACTGTGCTAAGCACTGGTGTGAGGCTTGGGGAGCATAACAGAGGGGAGTAAAACATGGACCCTGTTTGTGAAATACTAATGGGAGAGATGGACATGTTTACTATACACTCAATTAATACAAGGCGGGAAAATGATTGTTCCAGTGCTGAGACAAACTACACTCAGAATGCCTCGGGGAGAGATCGATTCTGAGGGGGATACCTGCGAAGTCTTCTTGGGAAGCTGTATGTTCTGAGATTGAGTCTCAAGGTTGATATGAGGGGGAGGCAAACAGCGTAGATAAAGGGATCCTCTTTTGCAAAAGCCGTAGCCTAGAGTGGAAGGAAGGGATAAACTTGAAAATAAATTGGGAAGGTGGGAAAAGACCACATTTTGTGGAGTTTAGGCTATCAGGCTGAAAGACATGGATTCTATTATTTATTCTGGGAAACAATATGCATTGGGAATAAATGCTCAGGCATTGATACCGAAATGAATTTGAGTCATGGCCCTTCCTCATGTGCATGGTGTGACCATGGAAAATACTTCATCCCTGACTTCAGTCTCCCCACTGTAAAGCAGGGGTCACAGCAGTGGCTCACTCACAGGATCGAGGATTTATGTAGGGTACTCAGCACAGTGCCTCAATAATGTAGACTCCTATAAAAAAATTATTATAGCCTTTAATATAGTTTGATGTCAGGTAGCATGATACCTTCAACTTTGTTCTTCTTTCTCAAGATTGCAGTGGCTATTCGGGGACTTTTGTGGTTCCCTATACATTTTAGGATCATTTGTTCTAGCTCTGTGAAAAATGCCATTGGTATTTTGAAAGGGATTGCACTGAATCTATATATTGCTTTGAAACTAATGTAATATGGAAGGTCAACTGTAATTGAAAAAAATTAAGCTATTACGAAAGCTTAAGAAGGACAGTGGAAAACAAAAGGAAGGAATGAATGTACATTTAAGAGGCAGATGGAAAAGTTAATCGCCTATTGGGTGTGAGAAGTGAGAAAGGAGGAGTCAATGATGTCTCAAGCATTCAGGCCCAAGAAATGAGGAGTTTAAAATGGTGTTACCAAGGTAGGATCATGGAAAAAGGATATGTTTGAGGTATAGTGAGTCAAAAGTGGCTGGAATAATCCTTTAGAAATTCTGTAGAAATTTCAAATTCAAAGGTCTTAATTTCAGTAGAATTTTTAGCACAGAAGACTTAGATTAGAGGATCAGGTATGTAGAAGTAAAAGTCAAGACTTTGGAATAATGAGATGGTTCTGTAAAGGTCTTTAAGCCCAATAAACCTGTTGGGGATGTCTGTTTATAAGAGAGGATAAAGTAAGGGAAATAGAAGAAGAACAAAGCAGTTACCGTGTTCCAGAAACCAAGTGATGGGGGTGTCAAAAAGGCTGCAGTGATCAGCTCTGCAGATGGAGATGATGGTACCTCCCTTAAGCACCTCAAGAGAGTATAGGGGGAATGCTAGCATTTAAGGGACTGAGGAAAAATTACAAGGGAAACATGGTGTGTGTTTCATTTGTAAAGTAGTTCAGTAGTTAAAGAAATGTGAGAGAGAGTGGGAAGGAGGTTGGAACCAATCTAGCACATGGCAGGAGTGAGTACCCCTTGAACAGGTTTGTAGTATAAGAAGAAGAAACATCGACTGGGGAAAATTTGAAGATGCACAAGAGAAAAGAGGTTATCGGTTAGCTAAGAAGAGGCAGGAAAGTGTATGAATGAAAGACTCAGGAGGGATGTTAGGTTTTGAGCAAACCAGGGACACATCTTATGTGGATTCCAGAGTGAGGAAGAAGGACTGTGTTTTAAGGCAAAGAAAAATTTTATTTGGGTAGTTGTTTGATTTCAGTTTGGTGTTCCTTTATCTTCTAGCAAATTGTAGATTTTACTTTAAGAATTTAATAAACTTTCATAAGCCAATAAAACCCCAATGTGGAATGGGATTTTATTCCCTTAATTCTCTTGAAAGGCAGAGTAGGGGAGCAGGAATGAACAAGAGTTGACTTGAAGTCAAAAGTCGAGGCTAATCACCTCATAAAATCTCAATAATCTGGTCACAAAAGGAGACTGCTCACCAAGAAGACGGACTGGGATTCAAATGAGATGATATGTGTGTGGCTTTGCAAACTTGATCTGTAATTAACTCTAGTTGATTATTTTTCTTTATCATATTTATGACATTTTGTTCCTGAGCTGTTTTTGGAACTTGGTCCATGACTTGAAGAGAAAATGATGTCTGGGGCATGAGCAAATGGAAACTTTGTCCTGTGCTTTATTTGTGCCATTAGCAATGTGTGATGTAGAAGAAAGCAAGACATATTTGGAAGTCAGTCCCTGTCGAGTACTCAGAAAAATGTGCCACTGTAACACTGGGGGGACCTCATGGACTTTCCACTAAGGAAGGCCCCTGCTCCTCTAACATTTTTCCAGTGAGGTCTCCAACATGGTTTTGAGTGACTCAAGCTCTGGGGCTCCTACCACTTCCCTTGTTATACACGTTTCCCATTTCCCAGATTTCATCATCAGGGTATTTGCTGAAATTCAGCCGATGGTGTTCCTTTTTTTCTGATTTCACAAAGGATTCTGTTTCAAGCCACAGCTGTCAAATGGGGAACCCAACTGTGAACAGTAGTGAATTTGACTGTGACATCAGAGTTTCCAATGGGAACCCAACTTTCCATCCTGATATCTAATTCCCCCCTTGATTTAGGATTTAAGAATAATACACAAAAAAACCTCGTAAATTACATAAATGTCTAACCACTGTGCTACACACCCGAAAATAATATAAAATACTATTGAAGGTCAACTGTAATTGAAATTAATTGATTCATTCCTGTTTAAAAAAGAAAATCCACAGGCTTCCAACCCTCACCAAGTGGCCACTGCTGGAGCCCATAGCAGACCCCAAGTTACCTTTGAGATTGACAGCCTGCAGGGACTGTCTGCCAAGAACTGCCTTGGACCCACATCACCTTTTCAAGACCCTGTTTTTATGCAGATCAAAGTACTTTCCCCATATTGGTGAAAGTCAGAGGTCCAGGTCAAGATGAGTGTGTGGGACTCTGAAGGAAACTGGTAGAACTTCAAAGAAAGATTGGGTGGGACCTGAGTCCTTTTTTGGAAAACTCTTTTCCATTGTGTCCCAGGCTTTTTCAGTCTGACACATCGCTGACTTTGCCTTTCTGTGCCCATAGTCTCTACAACACCTATTCAGTTGTCCATTGGTTCAGTCATCTGATGCTGAGATCTTTTCGGTGTTTGCATGTTCTAAAAGCCAATGAGCATACATACATACTGATCTTTACATGTGAATAAATGCCCATACTCACACATACTTACCAATCAACCATCTTATCTTAAGCCCTGAACTCATAACTAAACTTTTTTTCCCTTTATTCCCAAAGTACTTTGCTGTATCCCCCATAACATTTAATACATAGTTGTGGGTCTCCTCCACCAGACTACACATGCCCCGAGGACAGCAATAACATCCTCCTAGTCATCTTTGTGCCCTTTCCCAGGCCTAGCACAGAACCTGTTGCACTTCAAGTATTTGGTAAATGGCTAGTGATCACTACAGGTAGTCTTAGATTTCCTCCTAATTTTAACAAGTATTCATTTATATCACAGCAAGAACTTTCTGGAACTGAATCATCACTCTTGATGGGCCAGAAAAAAGGAAAAAAATGTGTATATATATATATATATATATATATATATTTGAGGTCACTGCTTCATAACTTAGATCAATACAAAAACAATCAGGAACTGTGGACACAAATATAGTAATACGAGTCATTATAACCATCATGAGTCACATTCATGGAACGTTTGCTATGTGTCACACAGGGTAATGTGTGCTATGCCATGTGTTATCTCATTTGGCTCTTAAGGTTGGGCTGTCCTGGGCTCAGCCCATGGTCTTCCTGTCTTCTCTCTCTACACTACCCCGGGTGATCCCACATGTCAGCTATATGCCACCAACTGCCAACTTCTCCAGATCTGACTTCCCTCCCAAATTCCAAATTTATATATCCGCTGCCTTTACTTGGATGTCTAATAGACATCACAAATTCAACAGGTCCAAAACTCACTCCTGATCTCTCTGCAAAAGCTGCTCTACCTTCTGCCTTCCCCGGTTGATGGCAACTATGGCCTTCTATGGCTCAGGCCAAAGTGCTTGGAGTCATCTAAATTCTGCTCTTTCTCTCACGTCTCACATCTAATGCATTGGAAGGGAAATCCTGCTGCCTCTGTCTTCAAGATATTCAAACTTCAGTCATTTTCCATCACTTCCCCTATTACTGTTCCGGTATAAGCCATGACCACCTCTTTCTTAGTTAGAGCTCTAGCCTCCTAATAGAATGTTATGCGTCTACCTTGTGTCCTATAGCCTGGTACCAACAAAGCAGCCAAAGTACACATTTTGTCAGATCTTGACCATCCAGCTTTACTCAAGGGAAAAGCCAGAGTCTTCCCAAGGCCTTGGATGACTTGGGGTCCATTTGTCCTTTGACCTCATGTGTCCTAATACACCCTCCTTTGCTCTTTTGACTCTGCCACATTTTATTCCTTGCTCCTCCGGCAACATACCAGGCAGGCTCCCGCCTTTGGGTCTTTGCTATTGTAATTTCCTCTGCCTGCAGTGCTCCTCCTGCCGGTGTTGCTGGGCTAACTCTCCATCCCTTTCAATTCTAAGTGAGGTTTGCCCAAACCACCTTCTCTCTGTCTTTATGGCACCCTTTAATTTTAGGTGCTTGCCATCTCCATACTCACTCTGGCCTCCCTTATATCTGTTGTCCACACAATAACCAGAGTGATATTGTAAAAGCTCAGATATGCTCATGTCACCTCCATTGCTTAAAACCTTTCAAAGATGCCCAGTACTCTGACCTTCAAGTGACCTCTGTGGTCCTGTGCATTCTAGCTCCTGGTCTCATTTTACACTCCTCTGACACATATTCTCACCACTTTAACTGCTTTCATCTTTCAATTCATGAAGAACCTAGGCTCTGTGCCCCAAAAGGCCTTTACCAAGCTATCCCCCTCCCTAGGATTTTCCTTTCTGCCTCCACCCTCCACACCTGCCTCCTTTCTTAGTTAACTCAACCTTGAGATTTCATCCGAAGCATCATTTTCTCTGGAAACTCCATTACCTGCTGAAATCCTCTCTCCCTAACCCTGGTCATGTAAGTGCCCTGCTTTGGTACTGTCCCGCCACCATGTGCCACTCCTTTATAGCACTGCTCTCCTGTCTATCTTTGTTATCTACTTTCACAGTAGACACAGAGTTCCAACAAAAGTGCTCTTCCCACTATGGTATCTTCTGCACCCAACATATTCCCAAGAATATATAGTATGTGCTTAACAAATAGCGATTGAGTAAATGAATTAATAAATGAATAAGTGAATAAAAGAAATGTCTCATTGGGCTGGCTGAGTGGCTTAGTTCGTTAAGAGTTTGATTCCTACAGGGGCCAGTGACGCTGCACCTGAGCTGAGCTGCTACTGAGCTGCCAACAGGTGGCAGGATGGCTCAGCTGGTGAGAGCACATGCTCCTAACAACAAGACTGCCTGTTCGATGGTAGCCTACACCTGCCTGCAACTAAGATTGTAACACAGCACCTTGAGCTTAGAGGCCATGAGCTGCCGATAGGCAGCCAAATGGCAACTGGCACCCTCCACAAGTAAGATTGAAGAGCAACAACTTGGCTGGTCCCCCTCCCCAATTCCCCAACACTGTGCCCCTCCCCCAATTCCCCAATTAAAAAAAAAAGAAATATCTCATTAAGGCACCTCTTATTTCATAATTGAGGTTAAATATGATTAGATGACCTTGCAAAAGAGAAAATAATCTACTAATATATTAGTCAGGGTAGGTTATGCTGCAGTAACAAACAACCCCAACATTTCATGGCTCAAACGAAACCTTTGTTGGGAATATAAAATGGTCTAGCAAGGCCATTTCTTACAATACTAAACATGTGCTTACTCCATGATACAGGAATTGCACTCTTGAACATTTATCCAAGAGAAATGAAAACTTATTCACACAAAAACTTACACACAAATGTTCATAGCAGCTTTATTCATAATAGCCTAAACAGGAAACAACTCGAATGTCTTTCAGCTGGTGAATGGTTAAACACACAGGTCCATCCATACCATGGAAAACCACTCAGCAATAAAAAGGAATGAACTATTGATACTCACAACAGCTTGATACTCAACAGATCTCAGGGGAATCATGACAAGTGAAAAAAAGCCAGTCTCAAAAAAGGTTACATATTTGTTGGCACAATGTTGTGAATGTAATTAATGCCAATGAATTGTACACTTAAAAATGGTTAACATGGCAAATTTTATGTCATATACTTGAAATGTAAAATCTGTAGATACAGAGAACACAGGGGTTAGGAAGAGGACAGAAGAGAGGGAGGTGGTTGTGGCTATGAAGGGGGAGCACCAGGAGCTCTTGATGTGATGGAACTGTCATATATCTTGACTGTGGTTGTGGCCATACAGATCACACATGTGATACTATTTCATAGAACTAAATACACACAAGCACACACACACAAATCAATGCATGTAAAACTGGTACAATCTGAATCAAATCAGTGGACTTTATCAATGTCTTTTTCCTGTTTGTGGTATTGTATTTTAGTTACGCACGATGTTACCCTTGGAGGAAATTGAATGGAAGATATATGGAATCTCTTTGTGTTATTTCTTACAACTGCATGTGAATATACAATTATCTCACAATAAAAAGTTAACCGACAACAACAAAGGGTTAGTTCTCACTCGTGCCACATGTCTTACTTGGTACAGCTGAGGATTCTAGTCCATGTGGGTGGCACAAGCTGTTAGAGCCTCCGCCATCTGGGATATCATCAGTCACCTCGTCAAGGGAAGGGAACATAGCAAGGTACTCCCTGGCTCTTAAAAGCTTCCACTTGGAAGCGACACACTCATGTTTCATTGGCCAAGGCAAGTTCCTTTGGCTCCCCTAACTTTCAGGAAGTAGAAAAATATGTCTAACTTCCAGGAAGTAGGGAAATTCAGTATTGCCGTATGTCGGAAAGAGGGGAATCAAAATATTAGTAACAACACTAATGATCATAACTGTTGTTTAAGATTATATAAATGGTTAAAATATTGATAAAGCATTTTTGCATTTACCTCATAGTGTGACCAATGAAAAAAGTGACTTCCATTTAATGATAGATCAAATATAGGGTAATACGAATATGAATATTATACTGGTCACTGTGGATAAAACTTTGTATTGTGCCTGAGTTTCACTTTTTAGAAAGAGTGAAAAGCTTCTGAAAAAGAAAATGAAATGCAAAACTATAATTTTAAGTGCACCCATGTAACAAAGACCATTTCTCCTTAGCGTTTGGTCTTACTTCCAAATGTACGTGGAAAAGAACTGCTCACTAAATTTTCATGGATGTAGTGCTTATAAATGACTTTCATCTTTTCAATCTGAAGAAACAAATAGCCAATTTAAAATATAATTCAGGTGTGTATGAAAGTTTCAACATGTTAAGGGAAACCATGTGGAGGGCATCCGAAAGGGTGGGCATGGGTGGATCAGACTGATAGATTTCAAAAGATGTAAGTGAGGGACAAATACCAGAAAGGCCAGGAATTTGCTGAGAAAGGAAACATTGTACCATTAATTAAAAAATATCCAGATTGCTCCAGAAAGGACAAACTGAATGTTGTGGTTGTTAAAGATTAAATCAGGTGTTTTGCCATTTGGAAATACATCTAAGATATAGTCTTTGACTTGTACTTTGTCAGAAGACAATTATATTGATCAGTTACTTAGGAATGGGGACAAAGGGAAACCAATTTTTTTTTTGAGCAGCCATTATATGCGGTCCTTGTCTATGCCAGCCACCTTTAACCTGCAGAATGCTCTTGCACCATTAGTAGCACCCTATTTGACAAGTACATGAAGAGTTAGAAAAGTGAAGTCATGCGTCTAGAGCCACCATTTGCACATAGGACTGCCTGACTGCAGAGCCTGTTTTTTCTGGTAGACTATGCTATACCCCTCATTTATCATCAGTTCCCTTAGGACATGACTACGAGCAAGAGCCTCAGGAGTCTGCTGAGTCTCCTTCTCTAGTTTCTGTTCAACTGCTTTTCATCCATGACCCCTAAGCTCCAGCCAGGGGACACCTCTCACAAACGCAACCTTCAAAGTCCAACCTCTGTGTCTTTACTAATATTATTTCTCCTGCCATATCTTCCTCCTGTACCCCAAATCTTACCTATTCTGCAGGTCCTGGCTCATGTACTACATCTTTCAAGTCTTCCTACATCATTGCCTTTAAATCTTTCAGATACAAGGCAAGAAAGGAATGAATGAATGAATCGATGAGTAGACAAATGGCACTTTCCCCTAAAAGTAATGCTTCATCCAGTCTTTCTTACCATAGCATTGGTTGCTTTATATTCTACTGGAAATTAGTAGCTATTTCAGTTCACTTCAGAAAACATTAATTGACCTCTACCTATCGCAAAGCTCAGTGCCAAGGAGGGTAAGGAATACAACAGTGAGTGAGACAACCCAGACCCTGCCCTTTGGTGTTCCAAGTCACACACGTAACAGGAACCATTTGTGAAATGACCTTGGATGTACTTGTATGTCCCTGTCAGACACTCAGCAACTTGAAGGAGGAAGTCCATTTTCAGAGAGGGCAATGTGACTTCATGCGTTTTCTAAGAGAAGTCTGACTCACATCAGCATCCCTCACCACGAGCAAAGCCCAGTTCAGAATGACTGTATTCCTAGCCAAGTCGAGACCCACCAGGCTCCAGGATGGATGGCCTCATCGCCCAGGACTGCAAAGAGCCTATTGCGGCTTCAGCTGGTCTGAAATGATAAGGTTAGAAAACCAAACAATATCATCCCAAGTGTTCATAAAAATAAGCAGAAATTAGAGAAGCCTTAGCATTCTTAAGAGTTATTATTTATTATTATAACCTTGCTCATTTCAAGAGTGATCCCAGAACATTTTTTTAAAATTATAATAAAATAAGATGGCAACATAATACTACTATTTAAAATAAAATCACAGATTAATACCAGAAAACTCCAGACTATTCCATTTAACTTCATGTAGGGGAGTCTTTGAAATTAGGTTAAGTGACTCCAGCCTTTTTATTTATAGAAACAACTTGAATGTTGGTCTGAGAAGTGAGATATCCAAGTTTTCAAATAAACTCAAGTCACAGAGAATTGTAAATAATGAAGAACCATGTGGATGAAAATAAATCTTTTAAATACCCTGTCTAATTGATAGAAAAAGCATTCCATATTAGATAAAACCCAATAAAGTAAGTTAAAGACAGGATGTAAAAATTATATATATATATACACAAAATCACAAAACCTGCACCACCATTCTGTAGCCTGAGGGGGGGGGGGAAAGAAAATGGGGGGAAAAGTTGCATTTCTATAATTAAAAAAAGTAAATACCCCCTTTCCACGCCCCCCCCCAAGAGGAACCATAGAAAAGAGGCAGAAGGAAGAACCTGGCTGAGTGCCCAGCTAGCCAGAAATGTTTCTTTGTTTGAATTAGCAAAAGGCGCCCCCTCTGGGTGGATACAGCACTTTGAACACATGGCTTGGCATCTAAGAGTCTATATGCTAAAAAAAAAAAAAAAATGGTGCCTTGGCTGCCCCCGGGGGAAAACAGTCTCATCCACAGTCAGGGTTTAGGCTTAGAAAGTTAGGGTTAGGATGATCCCTTTTCATTAAAGTCAGGAAAACAGAGAGGGGATTTTTTGAACAGCTGAGGATGTTGCTATTAATAGCTCTGGCCTCCACCACCAGTTTAGGAAGAAAAGAGAAAGACTAATATTGTCTGCCTTGTAATTGCCTTCTCTTAGTCTCTGCAAGTGCCATTATCGTAATTCCCAATATCATTCTTAGAGTCATTTGTTCTTGTTAATAATTGCAGCAATAATCATTTGGAATCTTTGCAGCTTTGGCAAAGGCAGTCAAGGAAATATACATCGTATTTAATTCTCTATTGAGAGTAAGTGGAAGGTGCTCAATCATGTTCATGAACCTGTAACTCTTCTCTCTTACCAGAGAGAGACTCCACTCGGGAGGCCCTGTATCTTCATACAGTTGACAGGCTACCAATCAAGCCCTGGACGGCACTGTTGCTGCCTCTAAGAAATAGCACCGGCAACTTGTGCACACCACGCCTCCAAATGTTGGGCTCTAGTTATGGAGCCCATCAGGTACAGTTCCTCCTGATTTCAGAAAATCTTCCCCATATCACAATATAGTCACCCCTCTTGGGTTCAAAATATCTGATTCCCATAGGTGTGAGCAATGCAAAGAGTTGCACATTCAAAAGCCCATTTGCTTCTCCAGTGTTTTGGTCTGGTGATGACCAAGAGAAATTTTGAGAAATTACTATGTAGAAGGTAGTGGATTGGGCATTTAAGAATTATCTCTTTTAATGCTCAGAACAATCCTATCAGATAGTTAATACCCTAATTTTATAAGTAGAAGAATAACCTTAGCATGAATAGGTGTTTGTCCAGGGTTCTATTTCTCCTCAGCACACAACAATTCTAGTCAACTTGACTGTAGCAAATTCTTAATTGTTAACTACCTCCCAGGTTAAGCATCAGCCACAGAAAGCATAGGATGGCAGGGCTCCCCCTCTATCACGGCCCTCTCTCCCGTGAGCTCTCTGGCTCCCATAAGTCAAAAAAGAGCACTCTCCAATTTTCCACAGAAATAAAACAAACAATCCTAAAATGTATATGGAACCACACACACACACAGAAACCTGATTAGCCAAAGCAATGTGGCGAAAGAAAAACAAAACCAGAGGCATCTCACTTTCTGGTTTCAAACTATACTACAAAGCTATAGTAATTAAAATAGAATGGTATTGGCATAAAAAGAGACACACAGATCAAAGGAAAGGATTAAAAGCCCCAAAATAAACCCACACTTATATGGTCAATTGATTTATGACAAATGAGCCAAAAACATACAATAGGGAAAGGATAATCTTTTCAATAAATAGTGCTGGGAAAACTGAACAACCACATGCAAAAGAATGAAACTGGTCTCCTATCTTAACCAATACACAAAAGTCAACTCAGAATGTATTAAAGACTTGAATGTAAAGGAGGAAACCATAAAACTCCTATAAAAAAACATAGAGGGTAAGCTTCTTGTCATCTGTATTGGCAATTATTTTTTGGATTTGACACCAAAAGCAAAGGCAAGAAAAGCAAAAACAAATAAGTGGAACTATGTTAAAATAAAAAGCCTCTGTACAGCAAAGGAAAACCATCAACATAAAAAGGCAACTTACAGAATGTGAAAATATTTGAAAATTTATATATCTGATTGATAAGGGGTTAATAATAAAAATATATGAAGCACTGATACAACTCAATAGCAAAACAAAAACAAACAAACAAAATGATCTGATTAAAAAATGGACAGAGAAGACATTTTTCCAAAGAAGACATATAAATGACCAATAGGTACATGAAAAAGCACTCAACATCACTAATTATCAGGGAAATGCAAACCAAAGCCATAATAAGCTATCACCTCACATCTGTTAGAATGGCTATTTTATATATGGAATAACTAGTGTAGGCAAGGATGCAGAGAAAAGAAAACCCTTGTGCACTGTTGGAGGGGATGTAAATTGGTGTAGCCACCATGGAAAACAGTATGGGGGTTTCTCAAAAAATTAAAAACAGAACTACCGTATTATCAAGCAATTCCACTTCTGGGTATTTATCCAAAGGAATGGAAATCACTAACTTGAGAAGATTACCTGTACCCCCATGTTTACTGCATCATTATTTACAATAACTAAGCTATGAAAACAGCCTAAGTGTCCATTGATGGGTGAATTAATAAAGAAAATGTAGCTTATATACAACAGCATATTATTCAGCCATAAAAAAAAAAGGAAATCCTGCCATTTGTGACAACATGCACGGAATTTGAGGGCATTATGCTAAGTGAAATAAGTCAGACAGAGAAACCAAATACTGTGTGATATGACTTACATATGAAATCTAAAACAAAATTAAACAAAAGTGCATAGATACAGATCACAGATTGGCGATTCCCAGAGGCTGAGTATGGGGGTAGGCAAAATGGGTGAAGGTGGTCAAGAGTTACAAACTTGCAATTATAAGATAAATAAGTCCTGGGGACATAATGTATACAGCGTAGTGACTATAGTTAACAATGCTGTATTGTATATTTAAAAGCTGCTAAGAGAGTAGACTCAAAAGCTCTTATCACAGGAAAAAAATTGTAACTGTGAGATGATGGATGTTAACTAAACTTATTTCAGTCATTATTTTACAATATGTACATATACTGTTATTATGTTGTACACCTACAACTAATACAATGTTACAATGTCAACTAGATCTCAACTAACAAAAAAATTACTCTCTCTAGTAGGATTAATCTCTTGGTTGAGTCCTTTGTATTGACATTTTGCCCTTCCAGATCTGAGCCATAATTCACTTCTCGGTATGTGCTCTGGAGGCATTTCAGGAAGTAAGAGAGGATTCTCAGAGCAATTGCAATCAACCCAACATAGTTTGTTGAAACAAATAAAGGACCTGGAAATTATAGTTTCTTTGCTTCCCCTCTTCTATTACTTGGGAACATCAGAGATGAAGCATGACTCTCCTAAAAAAAAGTGGCCCCTGGCACCCTTTTCACTCAGACACATCAGGGTAAGTTTCTATTGCATCCTCACTTGAGCTAATCTCAAAGCGGACAATTGGTGGTGGGGGCAGGGTTGATCATGCTTGCCTAGTCTCACAGCCCTCCCAGAGGCCGGCAAAGCTTGGGTCCTTGTGGGAAATTCAAGTGTTTGCAATTACAGCTGTGCAATGGATGTCATTCTCACTTTGTCTTTCATTGATGTGAGATAGCTGAGAAAATGCTACACTTGTCATCTTTCCTTTCAAGGGGGGAAAAAAATGTCTCTATTACAAAGCTATCTATAGTTTTCCAATGTTTTCTCAAGGAAGGAAAAAGAGGACATGTTGAAAGATATGGCTGCCTGTGGACACTGCTGAGTAAATTTTGTCCAGTTTAGCATAGTTATGAAGCTCCAAAAATATACTTTTTTCCCTGGTTCAAGGGAGAAGGAAACAGTTCTACTACTCTACTAAAGCTGTGCTGGACTTGACAGACAAAGAGGAAACCTACTCTTGCTGCTTTGCTCTAAAGTGTTTCCATAAGCCCAAATTTCTGGGTGATTACAAGTCATTTGCTTCAACTTAATCTATTTCATTCAAATTTATGGGAAAAAATGCCTGTCACAGGCAATGGAAAATAATTAAGACATTAGCCTAGTGTTGGGCGTTCAGACAGCAAAGAGTCATTAGCGTACACGTCAATGTTGAGTTACAGTGTTGTTGAATTTACAGGTGTGACAGAAATTCTAGGAATGAGATGACCAAATGAGTCCCTGTCATATCCCACTCTTTAAGTTAAGGAACTTGCCTTTCTTCTCTGATCTTCATCTTCTCTAGTCTCTGCTGCTATCTCTTGAATGAATTGATTTTGCCAACTTCGAGGATCCTCCTTAGTAATCTATTCAATATGTGCATTCCCTTTGGAAGAAATACAGTAGTCTTGTGTGCATTTCCTATCTGCTCCTAATTTCCTATTCTGTGAATTATGTCATCTAGTTTTTGTGCTGTTGCCAGTGGGAAAAGGCTGTCTAGATCAATTTGGTCAGACCGTCTCATACTCCTAGAAATACCAATTAGATCACCACAAAGTTGACTCACTCCTAGGAAGACCAACCCCAATTTCCTGTACTATTCCTCGTTGTTTAAACATTTAGCCTTAGAAAGGGCTCTTAGTTAGATAAGTCATTTGACTCACAATGCTTCTCCCAAGATCTAATGCCATGGTAGGTCAGATTTGTACACATCTAGTCAACTCAACGGAAATACGCTGAGATACTAAATCTAGGAAGAGATCTGTTCTGATTATGGAGGGTGGGTTTTGATCCAGGAGGTAAAGATTTTGATTTTCACACTTCTGAATTTCATCAGAGCAGCTTCAGATGAGGTGGAAAACTCTTGTGATTTATAGGCTTATCATGTTAGAAAGTAAGAGGTAATGTAATGCCCACATCTACACAAGCAGTGAAGAGTAAAAAGAACTTTATGTCAAATTACTTGCATAATGTTTCTATTATTTAGTGTGATGTCCACAGGCAAAGCACATAATTTGGTGATTTTGAGAAGCATTTTAATTCAATCTTGTCCTTTTGAACCTAAGATCCTAAGAAGTCACACTTATAATCTAGTCACACCATTCAGAAGAAACTCTGAATACATGTGTAAGTAACATGAAATGTTCAAGCACATTTTGTAGATGAAAAGTATTTTCTGTTTTGTGATAGCTTACAGATATCAGGTTAGCTTTTAAAAAATTAATGTCTTGGAACCTTTTCTATATCAGCACATATACATTTTTCTCCTTTATCTTAATAAAAAATCTATCTCCTTTTTCCCCAATACCAGGGGAAATTTGTTCCAGTTTTTTACCATTTACTATGAGGTTTCCTATAGGTTTTTGTAGATGTTTTTATTCAATTAAGGAAGTTTCTCCTATTCTTAGTTTGCAAAGAGTTTTTAGCATGATAGGTGTTAAACTTTATCAAATGTTCTTTCATGCTTCTAATGAGTTGGTTAAATCAATTCTTTGTTTTTTGTTCATGTGCTGAATTACATTGATTAATTATGTGCTGAATTACATTGAAACACTTGCACATGTGGAAAAATTCTTGGAAATGCTACATTATCCTTTATCCTTTTCATACACTACTGGATTTTATTTGCTAATATTTTGTAACATTTTTACATTTATGTTCATGAGAAAGTCTGTTCTCTAATTATTTCTTGGAAATCCCTGGGTTTTGGAATCAGTTTATGCTTGCCTAATAAACAGAATTACATGGAATTCCTTTTTTTTTTCTATTTTCTAGAAGCATCTGCACAAGATTGGTTTACCTTTTGCTAAAATTTTTGGAAAAATTCACCAATAATGTCATCTGTGCCTGGACTTTTGTAGTGGAAAAGTTTAAATAATGAATTCCATTTCTTTAATAGATAGCAAACCATTCAGATATTTGTTCCTTTCTTTTGTCAGCTTTCATAATTTGTATATTTCATGAAATTTGTTCATTTCATCCAAATTTTCAGATCTGTTGGCCTAAAGCTGTTCGTTCTAGCATACTCTTTGCTTTTTAATGTCTGTAGAATTTGTAGTGATGTCCTTCTTTTCCTATTAGTTTCTCTTTTCCTTTTTTCTTTCTTCTTTCCTCTCTTTTCCAAAAATTGTTCTTAGGTTTATCAACTTTATTAATCTTCTCAAGGAATTATTTTAGGATTTATTTATTTTATTTCTTCTATTGTACTTACGTTTTCTATTTCATGGATTTATCATATAGTTTGTAAAGGAATTTTTTCCAGTTTTCTTTTAGCATGAAGAAATAAATATTAAACAGTTCAATAAAAGAATATACAAAATCTTTATGCTCAGGCAGAGCTTGTCAAATTTTAAGGTAAAGTGATATACGCATATTTTTCAAAGCAGTACAAAAAAATACAAAGTGAAAAGTGAAAGCCTCTTTCCCACACTCACCCAAATGCTTCTTTCCAAATATAAAGATTTTTTTTTCAATTTCCGGTGATTTTATTCAGGAATATAAAAATATTCTACATTTATCTGCTTAACTGCATGTAGATATCTTTCATATATATTTTTAACTAACAGGATTGTACTCAACACACTATATTTTACTTTATTCACTTAATAACATATCTTAGACATCTTTTTTTTTTTTTAAAGATTTTTATTGGGTAATTGGGGGGATGGGAACAGTGATGGGGAATTGGGGGAAGGGGAACAGACAAGTTGCTGTCGTTTTGTTCTTCAATCTAGTTGTGGAGGACGCTGCTTCACTGGCCCAAGTTGGCACCATCATTGCGCTCTTCCCTGGCGAGGCAGATCAGTCGCCGGCTTCTGGACGGCCGCTCACTGTGGCTGCTGGCCACTCACGCTGGCTGCTGGCTACATATGGTAGCCCATGGCAACCCACTGCCACAGGGACTGCAGCCTACGCCGTCGCCAGCGACTCACGGCAGCCCAGCTCCAGGTTGAGCTGTTGTTCAGCGTCTTAGCTGTAGAGGGCAGTGTCACTGGCCCTCATATGTGGGATCCGAACCGGGGCCCTCTGGCAACCCAAGCGAGTTCTTAACCATCGCGCCACTCGGCCGGCCCTTAGACATCTTTTTTTTAAAGTACATATATATTTTCATTGTTCTCTTTGGAAGTTGTATGGCATTCCATTATGGGACTCTACTAATTTTCATTCAATATTTATTAATTTTTGAATCATTTTCAAATGCAAAAAATTATGATAAAGAACATTAATGTTTTCCTACTTCTCCATACCTCCCCTATTCCAATCCTTAGGTCAAATACTTTTAATACTTTTAGCAATTTCTTCTCTATAATTCTAAAGTATATAATAACATAACTATTCCTTGATGTTTCAACTTTGGATATTTCTCTTGAATTCCTGAGCTTAATTTGCAATTTGTTGGATCATAAGAATAACATAGAATAATAAGAACAAGAATATCAAAAGTGTCTAATATCATGACAAATAAATTCTTGGTCCCTGCCTGTGGTACACAGAATAATGGTTCCCCGAAGATGTCCACATCCTAATCCCTGGAATCTGTGAAAATGTTACTTAACATGGCAGAAAAGACCTTGCACATGTGATTAAGGTTCCATAACCTTAATGAGATACGGAAATTATCCTGACTTCTCCAGGTGGGCTCAGTCTAATCACATGAGTCCTCAAAAGTAGAGCTCCTTTCCCAGCTTCAGATGGAGAGAAGAGACAAGAGAAGGATTCAACTTGCTGTCGCTGGCATTGACATGGAGAAAGGAATTGGGAAGTCTCTAGAAGCTAGGACTGGCTCTCCATTTATAGTTAGCAACTGGTCATGCCATCTCAAGGAGCTGAATTCTGCCAACAACCCAAATGAGCAAGGCCCAGACTCTTCCCCAGAGCCCCCGGAAAGTAAGGTGAACCTGTCTATACCTTGATGTCAGCCTGCTGAGACCCATACCAGACTTCTGACCTATAGACCTGTTAAGATAATAAGACCTGTGTCATTTTAAGCCACTAAGTTGTGGTAATTTGTTACAACAGCAATATAAAACTAATATACCACCCTCATGCAGCTTACAGTCCAAACTTAGAACAAAAAACTAAATTGGCAGTGACAATATAGTGAGGTATATTTTATGATGTAGTCCTGGCTTCACATTTGAAAGCAGCCTCTAACCTAAAATTAACTTTGTTGACAAATGATGATTCATGTGGTCATTGTGCAGTAAGTCCTCACTTAATGTCATAGATAGATTCTGCAACTTTAAGCAAAATGACATATAATGAAACCAATTTTACCATAAGGTAATTCATATAAACACACCTTAAATTCCTAGGGCATCTCATCAACATTATAATGAAATGACGTTGAATGAAACAACGTTTTTTGAGGACCTGCCATAGTAGTATAAGTACATCTGTGTGTATTAAATAAACAATTTGTTAAATGTAAACATTTAAGTAATACAATTGTGCTATCCTTTTGAAGCATTTGTGTTTTGATATATTGCAGATCTCAAAGAGATCTGAGCCTCTCTCCTTGTCTCTTGGTGTCCAGGGGCAAGTGTGCCTCCTACCTAAGCTGAAGTGAATGGGGATGAGACATGTGAAAGGAGGCAGGGTTGAGTAGAGCTGGGTGGAGGTGAGAGGGTGTGTTCCACAAGGAAAGAACAACGTGTGCAAAGGCCAGTAGTAAAGACAGAAATCCTGGGCATGGAGGACCTGAGGGGAGAGCAGGGCATCTGGGCCAGTGGTGGGGCCAGAGTGGTACAAGTGATGCTGGGAAGCAGGCAGGGCACATAGGTATAGGTCCCTAGGGGCTGTACTAGGAGCCTGGACTTCACCCTAAGGGCAACGGGAAGCCATGGAAGGTTTAAGCAGTGACGGGAGGGGATGCTTTTGTAATGGGAGCCACACACTTGTTTCCTCTCTGGCATTACTCCCTGGTTGTAACACGATGTTCCTACGAGCTGGCCCTTTCCTCTCTACGTCTTGATCCTCTTCTGAGAAATGCTCTTATATTTTTTTCCCACTTTTCCTTGACTTTTTACTTTAAATATTTTCAGACAAACAGAAAAGTAGAGCATGATATAATTAACATCCACAACCCATATCCTATATTTAGCAATGTTAACATTTTGCCATTTCAAGTCATCTATTTTTTTTTCTGCTGTTGAAGTAAATTACAGACAAGAAGACATTTTATCCTAAAATAGTTCAGTATGAATTCCAAAGAAGGACATTATTCTATATAACCTCACATCAGTATCATTCCTAACAGAATTAGGCCTAATAGCATGTAAGCTTAGGCTATATGTTCCTATTCTCTCATTGTACCCAAATGTCTTTTATAACTCTTTTGCTTAGCCTAAGACCAAAAGTCATGTATTTTATTAGATTATTATTTCTCTTGAGTCTCTATGAATCAGAACAGACACTGACTACCGCCCTTTCTTTATTTTCCCAAGACATGTAAACTTGTTACAGAAGTCAAGCCACTTGTCCTGTACAATGTCCCCTTTCTGGATTTGTTTCACTGGTTCTTCATAGCATTGATAAACTTGTTCCTCTGTCCCCTCATCCCCGTTTCTTGTAACCTGGTTTTAGAATCCTTTATCACTTTTGGCATGAATACTTCTCAAGGGATGTGAGGTACTTCCCACTGCCTTCCATTAGTGGCATGCATGTCTGGTGCCCCCACCACCGCATATGTCAAGGTCAATCTCTACTTAAGGCAATGACAGTGATTGGTTTTACATTTATGAACTGCACATATCTATAAGATAACACGTTGGCACCATGTGTATGTTTAGTTTTCCACCAACAGTTTGCCTAAAGATTTTTGTACCGATTCTTAATTTTTATTTGAATAGGGTTATTTCATAGGGGCTGCAAAACGGTCATATGTTTTTTTTTATCTAGAGATGAGCTAAACCTTGACAGAGATCAAATTCTTTTGTTTGGAAGACCATCTAATGTGGGAAAACCTCTAGGGTCCCTCATTTTCCATTCTTACAGTTCTGCCTCTCTGGGTGTTGTCTGGAAGGGGCATATTCAAGGTCGGCAGGCCTCAGGTCCCTCCCTGCAGCCCAGGAATACATGTACACCTACCTAGCCAACAACTGAGGTTGTCTTTCAATTATTGACAGAATTGCAGCCAGACAGCCAACTTCTAAGAGCAGGAGGTGTTCGAGGTGGCAGGAAGCATGAGGCCCGCGCAGGGACTCCTCTTGTATGCATGGCTCTGTCACGAGGGCAGTCAATTACCCATCCCCTGTTTTTTTTTTTTTATGGGGTCACCCAGCCGAGGAGGAACAGTGGGCAGGAGATTCATTCAGTCCTAAGGTTACGGCAAGAAAAGCACTCCTAATCTGGATTCCGGAGATTTATCATGACTAGAAATATGTCAAGTGAAAGGCAAAGAACGTTGACTCGACGTGGTTTCTCATCCAGTCAATGTCCCTGACTTCTTCTCCCTGACACAAGCACTTGGCAGAGCCACCCAGCACTTTTCTTGTGAATGGAGACTCTGTTAATTAAATACCGCTGGGCTTCCGGGAGACATTTTCTAGGCAATTATTGATTCCAATTCAACCTGGTGGAAACGTTCCCCGCATTCTTGGGAGACCTCCCTGAGACAGTGACCTTTCCCCCAATCTTTTTTTGCTTTTACTATTTTTTTAACCTTCCTCGTGCATTTGGAAATTATACAATCCTCTAATAAAACCAAAATGAAAATAATTGGGTTCCTCAGTGTATTCAAGTATTTGTTCATTTCCAAAAGTGGAGGCATTTTATCCTTTGGGCCGCTTTTATCCCCTTTGTAAATTTAGATTGTATACCTATTGGCTGTTATTTTCTCCAGTTTCCCAACCACTAAACAGTTATAAATACAGGGATGCAGCTCAGGGGGCTTTCATGTGGCTCTTTTCTCTGGAAAACCACTGGCTTGGCATCCATTGGCTCAGCATGTTGGTCTAATATTCTGTCTGCTAAGGTAACATTGTGGTTTAGCAAAAGGAAGGAAAAAAAAATACAGGGGAAGTGGAATGCCACACTATGGTGTAAAAGACTTGTTTTGAAAATCATTAAAGATACATCAAGGTTCACGAGGTCTTTGATTTCAGAACCAGGAACAGGGGTCAGATGGCTCAAAAACCCTACATATCATAAGCACCATTTTGTGGGTCTTTGCACTTGTGCATTTTCCTGGGGAGAAGGGCCATGACTTTCACCAGATCCTAAGAGTGCTTCACACTCCAACAAACTTTTAATTTTCAGTACTCAAGAAGACACAGCAAAACATACTATATAGAAACAAACTGAAAAACAAAATACACCTTACCGTAAGACTTCCTCAGAGAACAGCCTGCTGTCCTGGCATACAGAATGATATCTCCTTTTACTATCAAAAGAGTCCTCCTTTCAGTGATCTCCTTATTTATAACCCTGGTCCCCAGTCTGTTGGCCTAAGGTTCCCACTCCCTCTGCAATCCACTGACACCATCCTTTTCCCAGTACATCTGCTTAATGGGCTTTCAACTAACCCCAGATCATGTCTTTTGGCCAACACTGTCTTAGAAGTGGTGATAGGGCCCCAGACTCTCAGATCATAAAATCCTTCAGGGTAAGTTGGCCACAGGACCTGGTGCACAGACAGGGCTCTGGGAAGATTGTTCAATATTGTTGTCCTGACCAGAACCCCCCTCAGGAGGGTGTGAGTCAGGCCTGTCATGGGGCAGGTGAGGGGCAGAGGAGTAGAACAGAGGGAAATGAGGACTCAGGTCAGGCCTCCTACTCACAAAGGGTAGCACATCGAGACCTGTGCTGCGACAACCAAATACAACCTTGGGGGCAGGGAGGGAGTGGCAGGAGATTATATGAAAAGTTCTTTGGGACCATGCATGACACTTCCCCCCCCCCAGTGTTTTAAATATATAAGGACTCTGAAAAGTGCAAACATCTCAGGTCACTCTCAACCTCTGGAAAGCCCTAGACCCCAGATATCTATTCACTCAATCGTTCGACAAATACTACTATGCACCTATGATGTACGGTACCCTGGGAACTCATTGTGAGCTGAGCAGATGTGGGTCCTGCTCTCCCCGAACTCCCAGCTTATACTTATGTGGACTGTACAGAGGTTTTAGAGATGCTGCCAGATGCCAAGTCCCCAGGACATTGTAGGCATTTAATAAATTGTCATTCTTAATATTATCCATCTCTGAATTTAGCACAGGCTTGCTCTTTGCTTTGAATAAACAGGTTAATATTGTTTCTTTTTTTATATCCAGTAAATAATTGGTATTTAATTACTGGTGTCCTCCTTTTAAAATGAGAATCATCAGAGAATTACAAAAGATTGCTATTGCTAGAATGATACATTTAATAGGCTAATTTCTCTTCTTTGAATATTTAGATAAATTAGGAATTAAGAAATTTCTTTTAATTGAGATATATTTATTTCCAAAACATCAAATACAAATGTGTGTGCATACACACACACACACACACACACACACACATACACACACACACAAAACAATAGAAAAGAGGGAAAGACAGACCCCTACACATCTTTTTCATAAGAAATATTGACAACAGAGGCTGGTTTCTCTTAGAGAACTTTACAATTTGTTAAAAACTTGACAATTATCATCAAATAAAATAATTCAAGGATTTTCACTTTATTTTATTAGTAGTGACTGAGGCTGCTTAATTAACCCTTACCTTTAAAACCAGAAGTGTCATTTTGAAAAACGGATAGAAAGGGGCTTTGAGAGCGTTATTCTCTGCAATTTATCTTTCTTGTTGGAAATAGTCACTTCAATAATAAACCCTATCTGAAATGCGTTGTCGGCACTTGGTGAAAGCACTTTGGGAGGTCATGGATTTCACAACTCTCTAATCTCTGCACACTGCAAGATCCTTCCCAGCCCGGTATGATAAATCAAATTAATGTCTCCAATTACAGCCCAGGAAAACGAGAGACAATTGGTTCAGAATGAGCTGGCCCCTTTGCAAATTACGACCTTTTTATTTATTGTATATATCATGCTTGCCTTTTAGGCGTTTTTATTTGAGGTGTCTGTAATTAATGATATGGTTCATTAGTTGGAGAACAGCTCATGCAGCTTGGCAGCACAGTAGTTCACAGTACTGTGGGACTTAACTGATTCCACATGGCCTCAAATATTTTCCTATTAGGGCCTTAGCAGGAATATTTTGATGTGTACATAGCAAATGACATATTTCCAACCAAGAGTACACAGTGGAGGTGTGGTATGCTGGGCGGTGTTGTTTTTAGCT
Organism: Hipposideros armiger; assembly: GCF_001890085.2. Classification (NCBI taxonomy): domain Eukaryota; kingdom Metazoa; phylum Chordata; class Mammalia; order Chiroptera; family Hipposideridae; genus Hipposideros; species Hipposideros armiger. Next base: position 370,765 of record NW_017731570.1, on the reverse strand, counting down.
GATACCTAATTAATATCACAAGCTGCTTTTACTACTCCTCCTGCCCATGACATCTATTAAACTCAGGTATTAGCATTTTAAGCTATTGGTTAGAATATTTGGGGGCTTGAGTTACTGAGAGTAAACTGAACACCTGCATCAGTGTGAGAGGTTTAAGTACATTGTTTTCCTTTGTATTACATGCTGTCCAACTAGGAGAAAGAAAAGCCTTACTGGGCCCCAGACTGTGAGAGGTGCACTTTTCTCAA
>NW_017731570.1:367634-369262 GCF_001890085.2 Hipposideros armiger | reverse complement strand
ATATATACATATGTATATATATAGCCCCCATATATATATACATATGTATATATGTGTATATATATAAAATAATGAATGCTTGCACTTAGTTACAGTAAGATATGACAGCTGTATCCTTCATCTGAATTCTGGAGAAGACTGCCTGACTTTGCAGGAAGTGCCATGGACTCAAAAGGGAAAGAGTTGTGTTCTAGCCTTGGATCTGCCAGAACAGCCCTGTGACCTTGGACCAGTACTGTTTGTCCCACAGCAAAGTGAAGGTGGTGGACATAGAGCCTGTCAAATCCATACCTGCATCATATGCTTTTTGTTAATCATTGAGATAATCAGTCTATCAGGAGGAAAGATGGACTCTCAGCAATTCTGCTTCTAGTAAACATCAAGAATGGACTAGGGATAGGGGGGGAAGAGGGGAGCAATTGCCCTAGAGTCTGGAACCCTCAACGTGTTAAGTTCAGCCCATGGTTACGATGAACTCAAGTCTCCCTCCTACTGAGACCAACTGGGGACAAGCCTTCAAGAAAAAGTCCTCCTATGTCATTTGGTGACAAAATGCTTTCAAGAGCTACTCACACCTTTGTTCTCTGTCCCCAGAGAGCCCGAAGGAAACTCTGGAATTATTTTAATGAATCCCAAACTGAACATTTCCCAGGTCACAGATAGTCCATTTGTGTGTCATGTTTTAGCCATGTGTTTTGGCTGGACCAAATGGGATGTACCTTCTAAAATTTTGGAAAAATAAAATGATCGATATCAGCTATTCCAGTGGTTTCAAACTTGAGTCCTTATTATTACTGTTATTTAGATAATTATCCTGATATCCACAAAGAAGTGTGAAAAGCAGCAGATGAAATTTTTCCTCCAACTTAGTCTGGGGAAATTGAAATCTCAACAGTCATCTCTTTAGGAAAGCCAGCTTCTTTAAAGGACTTCTCTTCATGCTCACCAATGATTCTCCTTTTCAGACCTTTTCCCCCCCTTTAGTGGCATAAATCACTATGCATAATCATTGTATTAGTTTCCTTACTTTCTTGTCCACATGCCATCTAGACCTGTATTGCCCAGTCAGGCAGCCACCAGACACATGTGGCTATTGAGAACTTGAATGGGGCTGGTCCAAATTAGGATGTGCTATTAATGTAAATGCACATTGGATTTCAAAGACTTGGTAGCAAAATATACTTACTTAAACTTTTCTTATATTGATGTAATATTTTAGGTATAGTGGGAAAATAAAAGATACTATTGCAATTAATTTCATCTATTTCTTTTTATTTTTTTGAATGTGGCTATTAAAAAACTTTAAATTGTATATGAGGCTAGCTAGCATTTGTGGCCTGCATGCAGTGCTGGTCTAGAGGGTATGGTCTTTGGGCTCAGGAACCAGTTCTGTCTTGTTTATACCAGTTCTTGCACACCAGCTCTAAGCATAGACCCTGATGCACATTTGATGTCTCTACACTCCCAAAACAAAAACACTGTTGATTGAATGAATGAAGCAACAGCCATATCAAAAGCTTTGTAGGAATTTCCATATGAATCTAAATTTAAAAAATGGGCAGAGGATATGAAGAGACATTTCTCTAAAGAGGACATACAGATGGCCAACAGGCATATGAAAAAATGCT